>NC_036842.1:375187-526074 GCF_002910315.2 Salvelinus sp. IW2-2015 | reverse complement strand
AAGGAGGGGGGGGGGGGGTCACAATGAGTCATCACCAACACTCCCGCACTGTCTTACTCAATGCAGCCTGATAGCACGCTGGAGGCAGTTCCCACATTTAAATCAACAGAGGGAGGGAAGATCAGAGTCACCACTGGGACAGGTAGTCAGAGTTGTCTCCATTCTTGTACACAAGAAGTGTTTGGTGAGGTCAGGAAAAAGTCCGGCCTAATCATTACAGACGTTGTTGAGTATTTGGATGTGTGTAGCGGTAAGTTAAAGAAAGAACAAACGTACTCTTTTGCCATCAGCACCAGGTAGGCAAAAAGGCCCGCGATTCCAATGAAGCCCTAGAGAGAGAGAGAGAGAGAGAGAGAGAGAGAGGTAGAGGAATTCCATTTTCAGTGACTGCGAAGTAATCTATTATAGTGTGAGAGTTTGAGGAGTCCAGTGCTGCGGGTCTGAAGGTTCCAGGGTTGATGGATCAGGTCTCCATGAAGAACTAAGCCATGAGGCAAGTGTATATGCCCATGGACTGCATGGTGCTGGCTTCCACGATGTAGTCCAAGGGCACATACCCTCCACGCCAGGGATCTCTGAAGATGACACCAATCGGCCTGTTGATAGCGGGTTTAAGGCAACAAAACAGAACAAGTCCCAGAACAACAGCAGCAATAGCAGTAGCAATGTTTTCTATAAGACAGTGGAGTATGTGGAGTGCTGATACTGGTTCAGTTACAGCTGATGGGTTAAGTGAAGGGTACATAGGGAAAAGACTAGTAGGTCAGGAGTTGATTGAGATGTAGCATTTTTAATGTGCTCTATTTTAACAAACCTAATGAATGTATATCTTTACGCTAGCGTTATAGTTCGGTGGGGTTTGTCAGTAATATTTGAGCTATTCACAACTGGAATGTGGGGGGGGGGGGTGATTTCATACATAAACAAGTTGTGGGCTGTGTTGAGGCCCTCACTGTCCAACCAGAACATGCCTCCATTGCCTAAAGTATTGTGATCTGCTCTCTTTTTTTTTTTTTTTTAAATTGGCTTCAACATGGACATATTGATCTACACATATTGCATATTCGAGCCATGGACAATTGGACATTGCCCAAACGTTAAGAAGATTAGCCTACCATCACCGTTGATATGGCCTGTTAGTGACGTTGCCACGTGAAAGGTAAACAAATGAACAGGCAAATAGCCGAGGCTACAAATAGATTCGGCATCAAGGACAGTGAAGTCCAGACGAAAGTGGAAGATCCATTTTGTTAACAAATTGATAAAGGAAAAACAATAAGCAGCCCATTGTAATAACTCGAAGTGCATAAACAGATTCCCAACTGTCACTGACAATGCTCATTCGATGGGCATAATGAGTCCAAGCTTTTCACAAAAGCTGCACGGACAAAAATAATGTCCAGTATTGATTATATGCTATTGAATCAAATCACATTTTATTGGTCACATACACATGGTTAGCAGATGTTATTGCGAGTGTAGCGAAATGCGTATGCTTCTAGAGCCGACAGCGCAGCAGTATCTAACAGGTAATATGTAACAATTCCACAACAAAACCTAACACACACAATCTAGTAAAGGAACGGGATGAGAATACATATGTATAAAATATATGGATGAGCAGTGACAGAGCGGCTAAGATGCAATAGATAGTGAGAGATACAGTATAAACTGTACATATGAGATGAGGAATGCGAGATAGGTAAACATTCTTAAAGTGGCATTATTAAAGTGACTAGTGTTCCATTTATTAAAGTGGCCAATGATATCAAGTCTGTAGGTAGGCAGTCACCTCTGTGTGCTAGTGGTGGCTGTTTAACAATCTGATGGCCTTGAGATGGAAGCTGTTTTTCAATCTCTCTGTCCCACCTTTGATGCACCTGTACTGACCTCGCCTTCTGAATGGAAGCGGGGTGAACAGGTAGTGGCTCAGGTGGTTATTGTCCTTGATGATCTTTTTGGCCTTCCTGTGACATTGGGTGCTGTAGGTGTCCTGGAGGGCAGGTAGTTTGCCCCCGGTGATGCGTTGTGCAGACCGCACCACCATCTGGAGAGTCCTCCGGTTGAGGGCGGTGCAGTGCCGTACCAAGCGGTGATACAGCCCGACTGGAATGCTCTCAATTCGGCACCTGTAAAAGTTTGTCAGGGTTTTCGGTGACAAGCCACATTTTTTCAGCCTCCTGAGGTTGAAGAGGTGCTGTTGCGCCTTCTTCACCACACTGTCAGTGTGTGTGGACCATTTCAGTTTGTCAGTACTATGTACACCGAGGAACATAACTTTACACCTTCTCCACTGCTGTCCCGTCGATGTGGATAGGGGGGTGCTCCCTTTGCTGTTTCCTGAAGTCCATGATCATTGCTTTTGTTTTGCTGACGTTGAGTGAGAGGTTATTTTCCTGACACCACACTCCGAATGCCCTCACCTCCTCCCTTTAGGCGGTCTCGTAGTTGTTGGTAATCAAGCCTACCACTGTAGTGTCATCTGCAAACTTGATGATTGAGTTGGAGGCGTGCATGGCCACTCGTGGGTGAACTGAGAGTACAGGAGAGGGCTGAGAATGCACCCTTGTGCATGCACCCGGGCCCCAGTGTTGAGGATGAGCGGAGTGGAGCTGTTGTTTCCTACCTTCACCACCTGGGGGGCGGCCCGTCAGGAAGTCCAGGGTCTCAAGCTTAATGATGAATTTGGCGGGTACTATGGTGTTGAATGCTGAGCTGTCGTCAATGAACAGCATTCTTACATAGGTATTCCTCTTGTCCAGATGGGACAGGGCAGTGTGCAGTGTGATGGCGACTGCATCATCTGTGGACCTATTGGGGCAATAAGCTAATTGAAGTGCGTCTAGGGTAACAGGTAAGGTAGAGGTGATATGATCCTTGACTAGTCTCTCAAAGCACTTGGTGATGAAAGAAGTGAGTGCTACGGGGCGATAGTCAATTAGTTCAGTTACCTTAGCATGTCGGCCACAGAGAATGAGAGCCCACAGTCTTTGGTAGAGGGCCATGTGGGTGGCACTGTATTGTCCTCAAAGCACGCAAAGAAGTTTAATTTGTCTGGGAGCAAGACGTCGATGTTCGCGACGGGGCTGGTTTTCTTTTTGTAATCCGTGATTGACTCTATACCCTGCCACGTACGTCTCGTGTCTGAGCTGTTGAATTGCGACTCCACTTTGTTTCTATACTGACGCTTTGCTTGTTTGATTGCCTTGCGGAGGGAATAACTACACTGTATTCGGGTCATGTTTCCAGTCGCCTTGCCATGATTAAATGCAGTGGTACGTGCTTTCAGTTTTGCGCGAATGCTGCCATAAATCCATGGTTTCTGGTTATTGGAAGGTTTTAATAGTCAGTGGGTACAGCATCTCCTATACACTTCCTTATAAACTTGCTCACCGAGTCAGCATGTCAATGTTATTGTCTGAGGCTACCTGGAACATATCCCAGTCCACGTGATTGAAGCAATCTTAAAGCGTGGATCTGATTTTCAGACCAGCATTGGGTAGACCTAAGCACGGGTGCTTCCTGTTTTAGTTTCTGCCTATAGGAGGGGAGCAACAAGATGGAGTCATGGTCAGATTTGCCAAAAGGAGGGCGGGGGAGGTCCTTGTATGCATCGCGGACGTTAGAGTAGCAGTGGTCGAGTGTGTTACTCGCTCGTGTACTGCAATCGGTATGCTGATATAATTTAGGTAGCCTTGTTCTCAGATTAGCTTTGTTAAAATCCCCAGCTACAATATAGGCAGCCTCCAGTCTGCATAAAGTCCAGTGAAGTTCCTTGATGGCCGTCTTGGTATCCACTTGCGTGGGATATACACGGCTGTGACTATAACTGAGGAGAGTTCTTTTGGGAGATAATATGGTCGACATTTGGTTGTGAGGAATAATTCTAGATCATGTGAACAAAAGGACTTGAGTTCTTGTGTGTTGTTACAATTACACCATGAGTCGTTAATCATGAAACATACACACCCGCCCTTCTTCTTACCAGAGAGATGTTTTTTCCTGTCGGCGCGATGCACTGAAAGTCTTGTTGGATGTACGGACTCCGATAGCATGTCCCCAGCTAGCCATGTCCCCGTGTAACAGAGTATGTTCCAATCCCGGATATCTCTTTGGAAAGCAACTCTTGCCCTAATTTCGTCGACTTTGTTAACTAGGGATCGGACATTAGCGAGTAATATACTCGGAAGTAGTGGGTGGTGTGCGCACATCCAAAGTCTCACTAGAAGACCGCGCCGGCACCTTCTCCTCTGACGGCGTTGTTTCAGGTTGGCCTCTGGAATCAGTTCAAATGCCCTGGGAGATGCAGGCAAAGGATACGCTTTGGGAAAGTCGTATTTCTGGTCGTAGTGCTGGTAAGTTGAAGTCTCTCTGAAATCCAATAGTTCTTCCCGGCTGTATGTAATAACACTTAAGGTTTTCTGGGCTAACAATGTAAGAAATAATACATTAAAAAAACTAAGTTTCCTAAGGACTTGAAGCGAAGCTGCCATCTCTATCAGCACCATCTTGTCTCTGATTAAGCTACTGTGTGCCTCCGCTGGCAAAATTGATGCCATAACCAATTGAGTTACAGTTAAGAACAGCTTTCGGTGAGTCTTAAATATCACCAATTACGCTGCTTGAAATTGGCACACAGGATTTACAGGACACACCACAAATACATCACCCTTCCCACCTCAGCCAAAACGAGCTGATATAAAAGAGGTCAATCACCAACCCTGGTGCCAGGGTTGGAAAATAGCAGAACGCTAGCTTTTACAAGTCACATTTACCAAAGAGGGTGCATTAACGCTAGGCAAAAATAGAGTCCTATAGCTGGTAGTTTGTAGATTATGGTTATAGCTAAGCGATAGTGGTGGTTAGTCGTAGTCAGTTGGTTAGTTGTAGCTAGGGGATCAGGGGCTGGTTGTGAGGCACAGTAGCAGACAGGGTAGATCAGAGATACAGGGTGGTTAGATGTAATTGACGGGGTAGCTGTAGTATACTATAGGTAGGTAAGTACTTGAAGGTAAATATGGGATAAGGGGTAGATGTGTGAACCAGGGGTTGGGAGGGAGTTGGTTGATGCATAGCTTATGGTTGTAGGTAGGGGATAGATACGGTGGTAGTTATAGGTAGGTAAGGGATGGATGTAGATAGGACAGGGAGATGGTTGTGTGGTAGATCAGGGGATGGGGGTTGCTGATGGAGAGAAGGAGAGGATGGAAGGCCTCTTTTTACTACTTTAAACAGGAAATTCCAGCTGGTGGGGGCAGGGCCTGTTTTGGAACAGCCATGGGAGCTGATAAAGGGTCTTTAATGAAGCGCAACATAACATCACATCACTGAGAGTGTGTGTGTGTGTGTGGTGGCTGTATACAGTTAGACAACTGTTTATGTGGAAAAGGCAGAAGTACAGTGTGTGTGTGTGCGTGTGTGTGTGCGTGTGTGTGTGTGTGTGTGTGTGTGTGTGTGTGTGTGTGCGTGTGTGATAGCAGACAAAACCAATAACTTTGATCAAGCAACTCTTGGCAAGCGAGTGTGTTTTGCTGCAGACTGGAGACACTATCCACTGTAAACAGAGAGTAGTAAAATCTGGGTCAAGCCGGATGCATAGAAGACAGAGACGGATTGCCCTTGAAAACCAAAGACATACAGTAAACATAAAAACATCAGCCTCTTTCCAGAATTGATCAAATCACGACCTGTAAGCATGACAACAGCGTTCAGTGTGGTGTTTATGGGTATGACTCAAATGTCCAGGCTATAGCACTGCTAAAGAAAGTCAGGCTCCACTGGAAAATAATTGGGGTAGAGGGAATTAAGGGTACACCTACCCGAGCGCCTTTCGGACCAATGGCTCCTATGGGACCTGGCAAACCCTACGACAAAGACAGAGAAAAAGTAGTTGAACGGTTAAACACAATTAGTGGTTAAGATAAAAAAACAACCAATTATCACAGTGATACTATGTGTGTGTGCGTTCGTGCATACGTGCATACGTGCGTCTGTGTGCAATTTTATGAGTCTGTCAATTGGGAATTTATGAGTCGGTGGGTGATTAACAGCAGGGAGAGACAGGACTTCCTCTAGTGTAGCAGTTTCTAGAAACACAGTAACCCATCCTAGGAGTAGATGCCAGGAAAGCAGCTGTGACTGAAGCAGACTTGGGTTTGAAGTACGTAGTTAAACGAGTCTCTTAATTTATTGTCAAAACATTTATTCTTAGGAAGATTTACTATAGCTCTTCAACTGACTCTGTGGCATGATTTACATGACAACAACTCTTGTCCTGCACTTTGTGTAGATGTGCAGAATTGTGATATACGCATAATTATGCATTATAGCTCTAGTCCATTCACTCTCCCCTGCACAGGTACAACCTGTTAACACTTAATCATCCTTAATCCACCAGTCAAGAGCTGGTCTGAACCCTCTAACCCTACTCTAGATGAGCATAACCTCCTGACCCCTGACCCTCCTCTACTAGTCATACCTGACCCCTGACCCTTCTCTACTAGTCAAATCTGACCCCTAGCCCTACTGTACCAGACAAGCCTGACCCCACTGTACCAGTCAAGCCTGACCCTACTATAACAGTCACAGCACACCAGAGGATTTACTGCACCTGCCTGCCAGGATAACCTTTGGCACCTGGGCTTCCGTCTGGACCTCGCTCCCCCTGTGGGAAAGGAGGAAGGTGGGGTTAAAGGCAGATAGAAAAGATTGATAAAAAATTACAGTAAGCCAGTGACAGACAGCGCCTTGTGCAGAGTAATAGGTAGTGTAACGGTCAAACTAAACCAAAGCTGCCACGTCACCGTAACGGCTCCATAACGTGAGTCGCTGTTTAACAACTCACATGATCTATGAGACATGCTATACCCGAAAGTAAAAGCAATAGGTCTGCGAAGCGAGGATCGCTTGAAGCAGCACGTCTGCAAAGCGAGGATCGCTTGAAGCAGAGTAGTTTTACACTTTGAGTCTATTTTCCTTGTCAGCGACAGCATTGCAAAGATGTAGACACACAGAAATAATAAATCAATATATAAATTAACAAACAATCCTAATAATCTTCATAACACATTGAAAGTGTGTTTGGTATCACATTATATGCTTGTATATATTTTTTAAAATCCAATCTAAGTTGATGCAATTGTTGATACAACCACCAAGTCATTTTAACATGCAAATGTGTATGAATGCATATCAACAAGATTGTGTTTTGGAATTATACAGTGCATCCGTAAAATATTCAGACCCCTTGACTTTTACCACATTTTGTTATGTTAGAGCCTTATTCTAAAATGGACTAACTTGTTAAACAGGTTTTCAGAAATGTTTGCAAATGTATATAAAAAAAAAACTGAAATATCACATTTACATAAATATTCAGAGCCTTTACTCTGTACTTTGTTGAAGCACCTTTGGCAGCGATTACAGCCTTGAGACTTCTTGGGTATGACGCTACAAGCTTGGCACACCTGTATTTGGGGAGTTTCTCCCATTCTTCTCCGCAGATCCTCTCAAGCTCTGTGTTCAATTCCTTCGACCTCAAGGCTTGGTTTTTGCTCTGACATGCATTGTCAACTGACCTTATATGGACAGGTGTTTGCCTTTCCAAATCAACTCCAATCCAGTTGTAGAAACATCTCAAGGATGATCAATGGAAACAGGATGCACCTGAGCTCAATTTTGACTCTCATAAGTCTGGCTGCACAACCGATTGGCAAACGTATTATTGGGAAATCATGACTAAACTGCATAAAAATTAGAATGAACTATTAACACTATTAAACAAAGATAAATGATATAAACAATGATAGTAAAAAGCACTTTGGTTAGCACTTTAAATTCAATTTTGGGAAAAAAGGCAAACTTAGTTCCATCATTCATTGATTCAGATGGCTTATTCATCACAAAGCCAACTGATATTGCTAACTACTTTAATGATTTTCTAATTTGTAAGATTAGCTAACTTAAGCATGACATGCCAGCAACAATTGCTGACACTACACATCCAAGTATATCTGACCAAATTATGAAAGAAAAGCATTGTAATTTCAAATTCTGTAAAGTGATTGAGGAAGAGGTGAATTATAATTTTTTCTCTATCAACAATGACATACCACCGGGGTCTGACATCTTGGATAGAACAGCAATTATGCCACTCATATTTTCCATATTTTCCCAATTTAACCCTAATTGAAAGTGTATTCGGAGGGAAGCAAAAGTCTTTCCGCTACCTAAGAATAGTAAAGCCCCCTTTAATGGCTCAAATAGCCAACCAATCAGCCTGTTACCAACCATTAGTAAACTTTAAGAAAAAAATGGGTTTGACCAGATTCAATGCTATTTTATATTAAACAAACTGACAACAAACTTTCAGCATGCTTATAGGGAAGGACATTCAACAAGCACAGCACTTAAATAAATGACTGATGATTGGCTGAGAGAAATTGATGATAAAAACATTGTGGGGGCTGTTTTGTTATACTTCAGCATCTGCATATAAATGGATGAGAAGAGCGTGGGGCCTAGGATCGAGCCTTGGTGTACACCCTTCGTGACAGGCAGTGGCTGAGACAGCAGATGTTCTGACTTTATACACTGAATTCTTTGAGAGAGGTAGTTCGCAAACCAGGCCAAAGAGACACCAATACTCCTTAGCCGGCCCACAAGAATGGAATGGTCTACCGTATCAAAAGCTTTGGCCAAGTCAATAAAAATAGCAGCACAACATTGCTTAGAATCAAGGGCAATGGTGGCATCATTGAGGACGTTTAAAATTGCAGTGACACATCCATAACCTGAGCGGAAACCAGATTGCATACCAGAGAGAATACTATAAACATCAAGAAAGCCAGTCAGTTGATTATTGACAAGTTTGTCCAAAACTTTAGATAAACAGGGCACAAAAGAAACAGGCCTATAACAGCTAGGATCAGCTTGATCTCCTAGCGTCAAGTTTAAGGAGCTCCTTTAGCACCTCAGACTCAGTGACCGCCTCCAGGGAGAAACTTAGTAGCAGGGCAGGGGAAAAAGAGGGAGGAGCATCGGGTCTAGTCGCATTAGAAGGGGCGGGAGATGAGGAAATGTTGAGTGGGCAAAAAGGAATCCTGACTTAATGAAGTGGTGATTAAAGAGCTCAGCCATGTGCTTGTTGTCAGTAACAACCACATCATCAACTTTAAGGGACATGGGCAGCTGTGAGGAGGAGGGTTTATTCTTCAGGTCTTTAACCGTTTTCCAGAACTTCTTGGGATTAGACCCACAGAGAGAGAACTGCTCCTTAAAGTAACTAACTTTGGCCTTTCGGATAGCCTGGGTGCACTTATTTCTCATTTGCCTGAACGAGAGCCATTCAACCATGAGTATGCGTGTGCTGAGCCTTTCGCCAAGTGCAACTCTGAGGTGGAGTAACTCTGTAAAATCACAGTTGAACAAAGGGCTAAACATTTTTTTAAATTCTAATTTTCTTCATGGGGTCGTGTTTGTTAACAATATCACTGAAGACATCAAAAAAGAAGGTCCAAGCATCTTCGACAGAGGGGATCAAGCTGATTCTATACCATTTTACAGAGGCCAGGTCATGAAGGAAGGCTTACTCATTAAAGTTTTCTAGCAAGTGTTTATGACAAATCAGGACAGGACGTTTCACTGAGCAACCATTACAAACACAGGCTGTAAAAGAGTGATCACTAAGGTCAGTACAGAAAACACCAGACTGGTACCTATCAGGGTTATTTGTGAGGATAATATCAAGGAGAGTGACCTTTTCTGGGTATTTGGAGTCATACCTTGTGATTGGTAATAATCTGAGAAAGATTTAGGACTTGGTCAGGTGGTTTAAGCATGTCCCAGTTTAGGTCTCGTAGCAGGTAGGGTACAGGCCAGCGCTGAAGGAGAACGATAACACCCCACAACAGCCAACAAAGTGTTATTTGAATGTTTAATGCTTAAAAACCAGCAAATCAAATTGTTTGGGGACAGACTTGGTGGAGACAACCGAGTACTGAAGTTGATCCTTGGTAAAGATTACCACTCCCCCACCTTTGGAAGATCTGTCTTGCCAAAAAAGGTTATAGCCAGAAAGGTTAACTTCTTTGGGCTGCAGGGGCAGTATTCAGTAACTTGGATGAAAGGTGCCCATTTCAAACGGCCTCGTACTCAATTCTTGCTCGTACAATATGCATATTATTATTACTATTGGATAGAACACTCAAGTTTCTAAAACCTTTTGAATTATATCTGTGAGTAAAACAGAACTCATTTTGCAGCAAACTTCCTGTCAGAAAGTGAAAAATCTCAAATCGAGGCTCTGTTCCAGGGCCTACCTAATCTTTTGCTTGAAATCTATTAGTATACATGCACTTCATACGCCTTCCACTAGATGTCAATAAGCAGTGAGAGAAGAAATGGAGTGTATAGCTTGATCTGAGGTCGAATAAGAGCTCTTGGCATGACGTGACACCAATTTCCTGTTTTCAGGAAGGCGCGAGAAGGAACCGGGGATTGCCTTCTGAAAAGCTGTCGTTATAGACGGCTACTATCTCCGGCTTTGATTTTATTTGATAAATGTGACAATATCATCGTAAAGTATGTTTTTTCAATATATTTTAATCAGATTATTGAATTTTTTCCGGGAGTTTTGGCGTGTTCCGTTCTTTGCGTTTGTTCACGATGGACAGCTTCGCGCCACTTGGCAAGTTTTGCTTGCTCATTCGAGAGGGAAAAATTACATTCTAAATCCAAACAACGATTGTTCTGGACAAAGGACCACTTGTACAACATTCTGATGGAAGATCAGCAAAAGTAGGACCCATTTATGATGTTATTTCCTATTTCTGTGGAAAATGTGTCGTTGTGTTTTCCGCTTTGATTTTGGGCGCTCTCTCGCKATAACGTAAGKTGGATGTCGTAKTGAAGTTATTTTTAGAATTCTAACACGGCGATTGCATTAAGAACTAAGCTATCTTTAATTTSCTGTCCAACATGTATTTTTTAGTAACGTTTATGAATAGTTATTTGATTAGATTAGGTGCCTCCAAGATTTCTCCGGACATTGTTATTGCATTTTGCCTAGTATTCACATTGTATAACCACGATTTGTGCCGCTAAATATGCACATTTTCGAACAAACAATATATGTATTGTGTAATATGATGTTAAAGGACTGTCATCTGATGAATTTTGAGAAGGTTAGTGAAAAAATTAATATATTTTGCTGGTTTATTCGTTATCGCTACTGTTGGCTTGAATCAATGCTGTTGTGTTTTTGGCTATTGTAGTAAGCTAATATAATGCTATATTGTGTTTTCGCTGTAAAACACTTAAAGAATCTGAAATATTGTCTGGATTCACAAGATCTTTGTCTTTCATTTGCTGTACAACATGTATTTTTCATAAATGTTTTATGATGAGTATTTAGGTATTTCAATTTGGTCTCTGTAATTGTTCTAGCTGCTTCGGTGCTATTTCCGATTGTAGCTGCAATGTAAAACTATGATTTATACCTCAAATATGCACATTTTTCGAACAAAACATAGATTTATTGTATAACATGTTATAAGACTGTCATCTGATGAAGTTGTTTCTTGGTTAGTTTGGTTGGTTCTTGGTTAGTTAGGTTGGTTTTGTGCACGCTACCTGTGCTGTGAAAAATGTCTGTGCTTTTTTGTATTTGGTGGTGAGCTAACATAAATATACGTGGTGTTTTCGCTGTAAAACATTTTAAAAATCGGACATGTTGGCTGGATTCACAAGATGTGTATCTTTCATTTGCTGTATTGGACTTGTTAATGTGTGAAAGTTAAATATTTCTAAAAAATATCTTTTGAATTTCGCGCCCTGCACTTGGCCTGGCTGTTGTCATAAGTGTACCGACGTCGGGCTTGCAGCCCAAAGAAGTTAACATCATTATTCAAAACACTCTTTCTTAACCACGTCTCAGTAATGACCAACACATCTGGATTGGAGCTGTCAACCCACACTTTCAATCCATTTTAGGTAATAATCTTCTAGTGTTAACGTGCAGAAAACCCAGGCTTTTACGAGAGCAGAAATCAGTGAAGCAGATATCAGAGCACAAGTCAGAATTGGTGCTAGCAACAGTAGATGGGCCAGGGTGTACATGCACATTTCCAGATATCATCAACAGTAATACAATCAAGGCACAGCAGAGGACAGGGAAAGCTCTGCAGTGTTGATGTATGACATGAGAATGTGCATTAGATGGCAACAGGATCATATTATACAGCAATTTCAGCAGGTAACATGAATACAAAGCCGGCGAGAGGTGGATAGAATAGGATGGGGGGCCAAAAGTCTGTGTAACCAATAGAGAGTCAGAGTCCCGAACAGTCTGTCCCACGGTAGGGTAAACAAGAAAGTTAATAGTCAACAAAGCATGCAGGAGTCATGAGGCAAATAGCAAAATGAACAAGAAAAAAAAAATACTGCTATTTTAACTGCTACATCTTTTCTGAAAGTAAAACAGTCAGGGTTCAGACCAGGTCATAGTACCATCTCTGCTACTTCTATGATTTTAAATGATCTCATAAATTGTTTAGATACGAAGAAACACTGTGCTGCCCTCTTCATTGACCTGTCCAAGGCATTCGACACTGTGGATCACACCTTACTTATTCAGAGACTCTGTCTCGGATTACAACACTAGATTACAGGGTTGGTTAATGCTGGAGACTCCACATGTATCCATAGAGTTGGGCAAATCATCCTTTTCCTACCAGGCCCTTATCATGTGTAATAATCTCCAAGTAACATTTCATTTGGATGTGTTGTTGTCTGTGGGTCAGTTTAGTTGAAAGGCTAAGGATTTTTATAATGATAAATGTGTCTTATGTTTGATTGTTTATTGTGTATATAATATTTGCTATTTAAGTTGGTGTTTTAAATTGTATAAAATGTTATTTTCTGTATTGTTCCCAGAGCACATTTGCAAATGAGACCTAGGTCTCAATGTGTTTTTCCCTAGTTAAATAAAAGTTAATAATAATTTGATCCAATTAGGGCTTGGCATGGGGGGTGGGATGGGCAGATTGAAACCAAGTTTCTTACAATGCAAACGTGTTCATGCAGAACTTCCTTCGACGTGCATAGCCCCTGCACAGTGCACACAGCCTCCTATTGAAGGCTCCCCCATTCATTTGGCTCGGGCCTATGCGTACAGCAGAGCCTCAGAGAAGTATAGCTGAGGAGAGGTGAAAGGATGAGCCCTCTGCCAACCCCCATCAACATTAAATCAGTAAGGGGGGTCTAAGATATGGTATGGGAGGGTCGGGCTTGTCATTAGATGCTCCAGTCGTGTGCTCTTTGCTCTGGTAATACATCACATTGCATTAGCAAAACAGAGTTATTACTCAATCCCTGTTTGCCTCCTCATTCAGACAGAAAAAAGCATGTGTTCATCTTGTCCATGCAAAAATAGTCTTAGACTGGGGAAGTATGGGTGGAGGAGGACACAAACACACTCTCCTCACGCCTCAAGGAATTGCCTCCGTTGACGTCCCTTCCACCGTTTTTCTCTCTAAGGCCATTTTCCTCAAGAGGACTCCTTGCAATTAGGCTGAAAATAGCCTTGATATGTTACGCATGCTCCAGAACCTTAAATAGCCTGGACACTACGCTGCTTATCCAGTCTCCTCCACTTCTTCCAAAGACTGTAACGTAGCAACTGTCAGCAAAATTGTTAAGAGGTTGTAAAAGCAATTCTAATGAATGCAACCGTTGGACAATGGATGAATATACTCCAAACCTTTTGAATTTTAAAATCAATCAGATATTGACTAAATTATAGCACATAAAACATGTTACTGGCACGGACAGTTTAGGGATTTTGGTGGGAATACAGGTATTACATTAATATACATGCTCTAATGGTATCAGGTATTTGTGAAAATATTTTGTGTTAAAATAAAGTACGCTTAAGTATGCTTAATTTGCATAAACACACTGGGTGTATTTTCAATATGAATAAATTAACATAAAGGGGTGGAACAGGGCTGCAAACACCAACAACTTGCTCTGTCTAGGCTTACCTGCACTCACCACGTTCTGTTGCATAATTCAGCAAGTGTGTCAATAGCAGTATACCATCAGATTAAAAATCAACACGCTTGACTCTATATTACATCTATCTATACATACATTTTTCATTTACATTTTGGTCATTTAGCAGATGCTCTTATCCAGAGCTCTTATCCAGAGTGACTTACAGTAGTGAATGTATACACTTTCCTACTCTATTCATACTATACATTTGTCACGTGCGCTCCTTCTCCGGCCTCTAGGTCACCAGGCTGCTCGTTATGGCGCACACCTGTCACCATCGTTACGCACACCTGAGCGTCATCAGACTCACCTGGACTCCATCACCTCCCTGATTACTTTCCCTATATATGTCACTGCCTTTGGTTCCTTCCCCAGTCGTCATTGTTTCTGTTCCAGTGTCATGTCTGTGTGCTGTTTGTGTTTTCTTGTTTGGTATTATGTTACGTTTATTTATTAAACCACTCACTCCCTGAACTTGCTTCCCGATTCTCAGCCCACACGTTACAACATTGTTTGCGAGTTCAGACATAATAGCACTATGAACTGAGTGTTGATTTCAGCACATTTCATTTGTAAACATTTCAACTGTATTAAATTATTACTTTTTTTTCAATTGGGCAAAAAAATCTACACATCAAAATAATGTTACCTTTCTTCTCTTTCTTGTGATGTAACTTCCAAGACCATGCATTAAATCCCTGACGAAGCTTTAGCGTTGTTATAGATGCAACGGAAAAACAATATATTCCATTTTGACAGGTCATTACAAACACGTCTGTGGTTGTAATGTTAAAGGGAAGAAAAAAAACGACAGGCACAAAGCAAGAGTAAGAAAGAGTCGCAATAAAGTGAAAAGAATCAATCCAGTGAGATTTAAGTGACAGGTGGATTTTGCACCCCTCAAACACAGGAAATAGATGAATGAAAAAGACAGATCCTCAGGTGGGAGGGGAATGAGCGTTGCTACTGTTGTGTGTTCCTTGGGTTGAATCAGTATAGTGCTGCTATACAGTGATATGGTATGAGTGGCTGTGTCTGTGTTGGATGGTGTGAGTGGCTCTGCTCTTGGAGCTGGAACAGCCCAGCCAGCCAGATCTCTCCTCACTCCATTTCTGGCTGCCTCCAGGCATGTTAGGCTCAGCCATTTGCCAACTGCAGAAAAGGGATTGGGGCTGGAACTCCCAAGAGTCGATAATGGAATCAATCTGATTGATAGATGCTTTAGAATGGCAAATCATCATCCGTTACCATGGTCGCCATAGCACTTTTGCGATCCCATAATACAGTCCATAATTTGGGCTGTTGGACATTGACGGAGAGTGGCAGACTGAGGCGAGACATAATGGGTTTGGAGTTGCTCTGGTCTTGGAGATATTTTTTGCATCAGGGGTCATTGATAAGAGCTTTCCTATGGCACTGTAGCAGAGACATTTTGACAGAGCAACAATGCGAAGATGTTTCCAAAACGAACTGCATCATTCCAAATACCCAGCACAACACTTGATTGACAATAACAATTGCTTTGCAAATACACAATGTTAACTTTACACCAGTCGTGTAAAGTACTTAAGTAAAACTACATTAAAACCTTTTAAGGATCGGACCCTTTTTTTCGCCTAAAATTACATACCCAAATCTAAATGCCTGTAGCTCAGGAACTGAAGCAAGGGTATGCATATTCTTGATACCATTTGAAAGGAAACACTTTGAAGTTTGTGGAAATGTGAAATTAACGTAGGAGAATATAACACATTAGATCTGGTTAAAGATAATACAAAGAAAAAAAACAATATTTTTTTTAGCATCTTTGAAATGCAAGAGAAAGGTCACAATGTTTTATTCCAGGTTAGGTGCAATTTCGATTTTGGCCACTAGATGGCAGCATTGTATGTGCAAAAAGTTTGACTGATCCAATGAACCATTGCATTTCTGTTCAAAATGTTGTTTCAAGTCTGCCCAAATGTGCCTAATTGGTTTATTGATACATTTTCAAATTCAAAACTGTGCACTCTCCTCAAACAATAGCATGGTGCTTCTACACCTGCATTGCTTGCTGTTTGGGGTTTTATGCTGGGTTTCCATACATCACTTTGTGACATCAGCTGATGTAAGAAGGGCTTTATAAATAAATGTGATTTGATTTGACATAGTATTCTTTCACTGTAATAGCTACTGTAAATTGGACAGTGCAGTTAGATTAACACGAATTTAAGCTTTCTGCCCATATCAGATATGTCTATGTCCAGGGAAATGTTCTTGTTACTTACAACCTCATGCTAATCACATTAGCCTACGTTAGCTCAACCGTCCCACGGGGGGGAACACCGATCCTGTGGTTAAAGTAATACTTAAGTAATACTATTTCTATTTTTGACAACTTTTACTTTACAACATTCCTAAAGAAAATAATGTACTTTCTACTCCATACATTTTCGCTGACACCCAAAAGTACTACTGCATTTTTAATGTTTAGCAGGACAGGAAAAATGTCCAATTAACACTCTTAAAGAGAAAATCCCTGGTCATCCCTACTGCATCTGATCTGGCGGACTCACTAAACACAAATTTGTAAATGATGTTTGAGTGTTGGAGTGTGCCCCTGGCTATCAGTACATTTAAAAACAAGAAAATTGTGCTGGCTGGTTTGCTTAATATAAGGAATTTTAAATTATTTATACTTTTAGACTTTTACTCAAGTAGTATTTTACTGGGTGACTTTCCCTTTTCTCAAGTATGACGGTTTTACTCAAGTACCACTGCTTTACACCCACATAAGTAAGCGTTGGCCTTATGCACATCATAAAAGGAGAGGTTTTGAAATTAGTGAAGTATTGTGACTGGCTAAAGGAAAATTAGGGATATTTATGTTATCTACGCATTTATGTACTATCAAAACAGTGCCTTGTGTGTATGTAGAGGTGTAACATGACATGTGGTAACCAGTTATAACTGAGTTTTTACTGGATATGAACTAATTAATACTCACAGGCTCTCCTTCGTGACCAGGTGGACCAGGATGCCCTCTCTGTCCCTGAGGAGAGAAACACAAAGAAATGAGTACCACGCATAGAGACAAATTGAGAGCGAGCAAGTGAGAAATTATAGATTGAAACAGTTAAAGAAATTAGGTAAAATCTGAGAGAACACTGAAGAATAATGAAAGGGCACACGCAGCGAGAGTACTGCAGTCACGGAACACTAGCTAACACTGTTCTTCTTGTTCACCCACATATCTACACACGACCCTAACTCAATCACCAAGTTTGCTGACGACATGACAATGGTAGGCCTCAATGGCACGACAGTCTACAGGGAGGGCTAGAGCCCTGGTGGAGTTGTGTCAGGAAAATACCCTCTCCCTCAAAATAAAAAACAAAGGAGCTGATCGTGGACTACGGGAGACAGAAGAGGGAGCATGCCCACATCCACATCGATGGGGCACAGTGTAGAGCGTCAAGAACTTCAAGTTCCTTGATGTGCACATCACTGAGGACCTGAAATGGTCCCACCACACCGACATCATGGTGAATAATGCACAACATCAGGCAGCTGTAGAGATGTGGCATGGCCCATAAGACCCTCACAAACTTCTATAGATGCACCATTGAGAGCATTCTGTCAGGCTGCATCATCGCCTGGTACGGCAACTGCACGGCACCTCAACCGAATGGTTTTCCAGTGGGTTGTGTGGTCAGCTCAATGCATCACCGGGGGCACACTGTCTGCCTTCCAGGCCACTTACAGCACTCTGTGTCAAAGGAAGGCCAAGAAGGTCATCAAGGACCTCAGCCATCCGAGTCATGATCTGTTCACTCTGCTACCATTTAACAGAAAGAGACAATACAGGTGCATCAAAGCCGAGACCGAAAGACAAGAAAAACAGCTTCTATCTCCAGGCCATCAAACTCTCGAACAGTCATCATGCCATCTCCTGTAGTAAGTGGGAGTAGTAAGTAGTACTCCTGTAGTAAGTAAGAGACAAATATAGACTCACTCAGTAACACAAGACACATACACACAAGCTCACACACCTCATACTCAAATATACCACCTATTTAATAAAGGCGCTGGAGGGGATGGCTGCCGTTTTACGGGCTACTAACCAACTGTGCAATTTTCTTTGTTTTCTTAGCATTGTTTGTAACTCATTTTGTACATAATGTTGCTGCTATTGTCTCTTATGACCCAAAAGAGCTTCTGGACGTCAGAATAGCAAATACTCACATTGAACTGGACAAAGATTTTCTTTAATGAGTCCGACGTGAAGGAAATACTGCTTTGTCCAGACAGGGCCCAAATCCCCATCATCGGCGTGAAGAAAAGACCAAGGAAAAGGGGGAGGACAGCGGGGTCCCTTGGAAGAATTTGCAGACAAGTAGGTAAACCACCACTACTCTCCGTATTATTGGCTAACGTGCAATTATTGGAAAACAAACTGGACGGTCTACGATTAAGACTTTCCTACCAATGGGACATTAAAAACGGTCATATCTTAGGTTTCACCGAGACGTGGCTGAACGACAACGCGGATAACAAAGAGCTGGCTGGCTTCTCAGTGCATCGGTAGGACAGAGAAGCTATGTCTGGTAAGACGAGGGGCGGGGGCGTGTGTCTATTTGTCAATAACTGCTGGAGTGCAATGTCTAATATTAAAGAAGTCTTGAGGTATTTCTCACCTGAGGTAGAATATCTTATGATAACCTGTAGACCACATTTACATTTACATTTACATTTAAGTCATTTAGCAGACGCTCTTATCCAGAGCGACTTACAAGACCACAATATCTACCAAGTGAGTTCTCATCTATATTATTTGCAGACGTTTATTTACCACCACAAACCAATGCTGGCACTAAGACCGCACTCAACAAGCTGTGTAAGGCCATAAGCAAACAAGAAAATGCTCATCCAGAAGCGGCCGGGGACTTTAATGCAGGCAAACTTAAATCCGTTTTACCTCATTTCTACCCTCATGTCACGAGTCCACAGAAGAAGAAAAATTCTAGACCACCTTTACTTCCACACACGGAGACGCATAAAAAGCTCTCCCTCGCACTCCATTTGGCAAATCTGACCATAATTATATCCTCCTGATTCCTGCTTACAAAACCTAAAGCAGGAAGTACCAGTGAATCGCACAATACGGAAATGGTCAGATGACGCGGATGCTATGCTACAGGACTGTTTTGCTAGCATAGACTGGAATATGTTCCGGGACTCATCCAATGGCATTGAGGAGAATACCACCTCAGTCACCAGCTTCATCAATAAGTGCATCGACGACGTCGTCCCCACAGTGACCGTACGTACATTTCCTAACCAGAAGCCATGGATTTCAGGCAGCATCCGCACCGAGCTAAAAGCTAGAGCTTCCGCTTTCAAGGAGCGGAACAATAATCCGGACGCTTATAAGAAATCCTCTATGCTCTCAGACGAACAATCAAACAGGCAATGCATCAATACAGGACTAAGAGTGAATCCTGCTACACTGGTTCTGACGCTCATCGGATGTGGCAGGGCTTGAAAAACCCAGCCACGAGCTGCCCAGTGACACGAGCCTACCAGACAAGCTAAATGCTTTTTGTGCTTGCATCGAGGCAAGCAACACTGAAGCATGCATGAGAGCACCAGCTGTTCCGGACGACAGTGTGATCACACTCTCCGTAGCCAATTTGACAAAGACCTTTATACCGGTCAATATTCAGACGGATTACCAGTATCGGTACTCATATCATGCGCGGATCAACTGGCAAGTGCCTTCAACCTCTCCCTGACCAAGTCTGTAATACCTACATGTTTCAAACAGACCACCATAGTCCCTGTGACCAAGAAAGCGAAGGTAACCTCTCTAAATGGACTCCTGAGTGGCGCAGCAGTCTAAGGCACTGCATCTCAGTGCTAGAGGCGTCACTACAGACCCTGGTTCAATCCCGGGCTGTAGCACAACCGGCTGTGATTAGGAGTCCCAAAGGGCGGTACACAACCGGGAGTGCCATAGAGTGGCTCACAATTGGCACAGTATCATCCGGGTTAGGGAGGGTTTGGCAGGGGTAGGCCGTCATTGTAAAATAAGAATGTGTTCTTAACTGACTTGCCTAGTTAAATAAAGGTTAAATAAAATAAAAAATAAAAAAATTATTACCGTCCCATAGCACTCACGTCGGTAGCCATGAAGTGCTTTGAAAGGCTAGTCATGGCTCACATCAACACTATCATGCCGGAAACCCTAGACCCACTCCAATTTGCATACTGCCCCAACAGTTCCACAGATTACCCAATCTCAATTGTACTCCACACTGCCCTTTACAAACTGTACAAAAGGAACACCTATGTGAGAATGCTGTTCATTGACTGCAGCTCAGCTTTCAACACCATAGTGCCCACGAAGCTCATCACTATGCTAAGGACCCTGGGACTAAACACCTCCCTCTGCAAATGGATCCTGGACTTCCTGATGGGCCGCCCCCAGGTGGTAAGGGTAGGCAACAACACATCTGCCACGCTGATCCTTAAAATCGGGGCCCCTCAGGGGTCCGTGCATAGTCCCCTCCTGTACTCCCTGTTCACCCACGACTGTGTGGCCAAGCACGACTTCACCATCATTAAGTTTGTAAACGACACAACAGTGGTAGTAGACCTGATCACCAACAACAATGAAACACCCTATAGGGAGGATGTCATAAACCTGGCAGTGTGGTGCCAGGACAACAACCTCTCCCTCAATGTGAGCAAGACAAAGGAGCTGATCGTGGACTATAGGAAAAGGAGGGCCAAACAGGCCCCCATTAACATCTACGATGCTGAAGTGGAGCAGGTCGAAAGTTTCAAGTTCCTTGGTTTCCACATCACCATGAACTATCATGGTCCAAACACACCAAGAAAGTTGTGAAGAGGGCAGGACAACACTTTTTCCCGCTCAGGGGACTGAAAAGATTTGGCATGTGTCCCTAGATCCTCAAAATTGTCAGACTCCAGTCACCCAAGTCATAGACTGTTCTCTCTGCTACCACACGGCAAGTGGTACCGGAGCACCAAGTCTAGCACCAAAAAGGCTCCTTAACAGCTTCTACCCCCAAGCCATAAGACCGCTGAACAATTAATCAATTGACCACCCGGACTATTTACATTGACCCCACCCCCCCTTCTTTTTACACTACTGCTACTCGCTGTCTATTATCTATGCATACTTACTTTGCAAATGACCTTGACTAACCTGTACCCCCGCACATTGACTCTGTACCGGTACCCCATCTATATAGCCTCGTTATTGTTATGTAATTTTCTTGTGTTACTTATATATTAAATTATTTTACATTAGTTAATTTAGTAAATATTTTCTTAACTCTATTTCTTGAACTGCATTGTTGGTTAAGGGCTTGTAAGTAAGTATTTCACGTTAAGGTCTACATTGTTGTATTTGGCGCATGTGACAAATTAAATTTGATTTCATATATACACACACACACACACACACACACACACACACACACACACACACACACACACACGATCACAAACACATACAGTGCTGTGTCCCATATAGAGAGAGACATTAAACACTGGATCGTTCGTACCGTGTATTCATATACTGTATTCTTATATACACTACTTTACATTGCATTTTTGTGAAATAACATATGCCATTTAGCAGACTCTTTTTTTAGAGTCATGTGTGCATACATTTTACGTATGGGTGGTCCCAGGAATCGAACCCACTACCTGGAGTTACAAGCGCAATACTCTACCAACTGAGCTTAAAAGAACCACACTGTGCCATACTCCACATATTTATATACTGGATTATTGTTCACATACTGGATTATATACTAAAGGGCCGATGAAGACTTAGGAAATGTATGCCTTTCCTACACACTTCTCAGTAGTTGGTATCAGGGGTTGGAACCTACATGATTTTCCAATCATTTCGTTCTGAACAGAACCATCTTTTTTTTGTTCTGTTCCACTGTTCTGACCAGCGAAATAAAGTTCTGAACCGGTTCGAACAAAAAAGATTCCGGTTTATATTGTTCGATAAAAGATTCTTTGAAGATCCTTCAAAGTAAACTCTCATTGATCTTAATTTAACGAATACACCATAGAAATATGTTTCTACTGGTGTCTTCGCCCCAAGACATTAGCGACCGTTGCACAATTGTTTGTGTTAGAGATCTAAATCTAAGATCCGTGTCATCACAAAGAAGGAACTTCAAAAACTTCAGTGAACAGGCTTCTTTTTTTTTTTACATGATTTGTATTTCGGTGACCTTGATTGTATTTCAGTTATACCTCAACCTGATTTAGCTTTGAGCCTTTTTGCAGATGTATTCAATACTATTGTGGATAATCAGGGTTTAATGGTAGATTGAATGCCTGGTACACTCCGGGGTCATTCATAAAAGAGATGATGCTTGGGTCAAGGCAGTGTCGTCAGTTTTGGGACCTGTTCTCTTCACTATTTATATAAACACCACAGGTCAATCTGTTAAAAATGTTAAACTTCATCTATATGTGCATGATACTATTAAATTAAACAGTCAGATTTTATAGCTATTGTATGAAGGAATCGCCTGCTGTTTTATAACTTGTGCTCAACACAGGCAAAACTAAATACTTGTTTTTAAACTCTCATAAGAATGGTACTGTAACGCCCGTCGGAAGAAGTGGACCAAGGTGCAGCGTGGTACGTGTTTTCACGATTCTTTATTTTCTCAGAACACCAAACAAAACAACAAAAGAATAACGAACGTCAC
Organism: Salvelinus sp. IW2-2015; assembly: GCF_002910315.2. NCBI lineage: Eukaryota > Metazoa > Chordata > Actinopteri > Salmoniformes > Salmonidae > Salvelinus > Salvelinus sp. IW2-2015. The sequence goes on along the minus strand of NC_036842.1, from coordinate 503,269 downwards.
ATTCTGTAGGCTTCACAGAGCTAACAAAAAACAACATCCCACAAAACTAAGGTGGCAAAACAGGCTGCCTAAGTATGATTCCACCAATCAGAGACAACGATAGACAGCTGTCCCTGATTGAGAACCATACCTGGCCAATATATAGAAATAAAGAACATAGAGTTTCCCACCCGAGTCACACCCTGACCAACCAAACATAGAGAATAAAAAGATCTCTACGGTCAGGCGTGACAGTTACAGATTGAACTACATGTTCACTCAGATGGTTCGAAAGTTGTCCCACATATACATTGAAGTTGGATGTTTACATACACTTAGGTTGGAGTCATTAAAACTCATTTTTTCAACCACTCCACAAATGTCTTTTAACAAACTATAGTTTTGGCAAGTTGGTTAGCACATCTACTTTATGCATGACACAATACATTTTTTTCAATTATAACTCACTTATCACAATTCCAGTGGGTCAGAAGTTTACATACACTAAGTTGACTGTGCTTTTAAAAAGCTTGGAAAATTCCAGAAAATTATGTAATGGCTTTAGAAGCTTCTGATAGGCTAATTGACATAATTTGAGTCATTTGGAGGTTACCTTTGGATGTATTTCAAGGCCTACCTTCAAACTCAGTGCCTCTTTGCTTGACATCATGGGGAAATCAAAAAAATCAGCCAAGATCTCAGAATATTTTTTGGGGACCTCCACAAGTCTGGTTCATCCTTGGGAGCAATTTCCAAACGCCTGAAGGTACCACGTTCATCTGTACAAACAATAGTACGCAAGTATAAACACCTTTTGACCACAAAGCCGCCATACACGCTCAGGAAGGAGACGCGTTCTGTCTCCTAGAGATTAATGTACTTTGGTGGGAAAACTGCAAATCAATCCCAGAACAACACAAAGGACCTTGTGAAATTCTGGAGAAACAGGTACAAAAGTATCTATATCCACAGTAAAACGAGTCCTATATCGACATAACCTGAAAGCCGCTCAGCAAGAAGAGGCCACTGCTCCAAAACCGCTATAAAAAGTTCAGACTACGGTTTGCAACTGCACATGGGGACAAAGATTGTACTTTTTGGAGAAAATGTCCTCTGGTCTGATGAAACAAAAATAGAAATGGTTTGGCCATAATGACCATCGTTATTGAGGAAAAAGGGGGAGGCTTGCAAGCCGAAGAACACCATCCCAACCGTGAAGCACGGGGGTGGCAGCATCATGTTGTGGGGGTGCTTTGCTGCAGAAGGGACTGGTGCACTTCACAAAATAGATGGCATCATGAGGAAGTAAAATGATGTGGATATATTGAAGCAACATCTCAAGACATCAGTCAGGAAATTAAATCTTGGTTGCAAATGGGTCTTCCAAATGGACAATGACCACAAGCATACTTACAAAGTTGTGGCAAAATGGCTTAAGGACAACTAGGTCAAGGTATTGGAGTGGCCATCCCAAAGCCCTGACCTCAATCCCCTAGAAAATTTGTGGGCAGAATTGAAAAAGCGTGTGCGAGCAAGGAGGCCTACAAACCTTACTCAGTTACACCAACTCTGTCAGGAGGAATGGGCCAAAATTCCCCCAACTTATTGTGGGAAGCGTGTGGAAGGCTACCTGAAACGTTTGACCCAAGTTAAACAATTTATAGGCAATGCTACCAAATACTAATTCCAGCCAAAACCATTATCTCCGCCAATCATGGTTAGCGGCATGTCTTTTTCCGTGGCTAAACCAACTTGGCTTGTCATTTAACAATTTTATTCGTATTTACAGATGGCGTACAGTACAAGCTTGTTATTAAGGCACATGAAAGTTCACATGTTCCAGAATTCATTTCTGCCAAAAAATGCATTTTGATAGAAAATAAATGTTGATGTTCAAATGTGAAGTAGTGACGTGCGACATTCGCCTAGTTTCCTGAAACAAGTCACATATGTCTGATGTATTATCCCTTGACAACGTGTGCCTGTATCATAACAATTTGATTACTCTACTAAACTCATAATTTATCCTCTCTATGAGGACAAGGGTAGTAGTTTACATTGTCATCAGAGAAGAGGCTTCCACACACACACACACACACACACAGAGAATCCAATCCAACAGAACCTCTGTCCAAGTTCCCGATATCAATTTCCTAGAAGTATGACTCACCCCAGTCAAGACTTTCCTGCTCATTATGACACCAGTGACTTACATGTGTATGTCCCCCCCTCCACCCTGAGCCCCCCTCCTCCTGCTGACAGTATGAACCTCCTCCCTCCCTCTCCTTCATTCCGAACAAAACTGTAGCCGACCCAGCTGACACAGATTGTAGAAGTGGTGAGCACAGCAGAACCGCTGGCATGGGTCAGAACCTCATGGGTCTCCCAGTCACTGCCAGTTGTGACACAGCCTGGGATTGAACCCGGGTCTGTTGTGACGCCTCAAGCACTGTGATGCAGTGTCTTAGACTGCTCACCCTCTCAGGAGGCACCCAGCAAATTGATTTTAACAAACAATTGGTCCCCCAAAAAATGCGGCCCTCCGTTGAATTTCCAAATCCCGATGTGGCCCTCAAGCCAAAAAGTTTGCCCACCCCTGTTATAGAGCAACAAAGCATGAGGAGAGAGAGAAGATAATCTCCTGCAGCTCAAAAAGGGACTCACACACACAGAGAGAGAGAGAGCGACAGAAAAACAGAGGAGAGAGAAGATATATAATAGTGACTGACTCATACCGAACTGTCTTTTCTTACGGTCATGTTCTAGCATATTTGGCTGACTGATGTTATGACCTCACACACATTGTGCAGAGAGTATTCTTTCTTGGTCCAAACTTGTGTTTGTATGCATTTGGAGTACTAGACGTGTGTGTGTGTGTGGGCGCATTTGTGTGCGTGTCTGGGCCACATTGCAGCTCACATCTTGACATAGAGAGGGACCCATTCCAGCTCACAACACGAGACTCCAGTTATATGGGCTTTCTGATGAGAAAGTAGTAGAGGATGAGAGGCAATGAGGTTTAAAGCAAACGATAGGTGAGTGTCTGTCTCTCTTACCTTTCGACCAGCCTGGCCGATTAGTCCAACTTGGCCAAGAATGCCTGGGTCTCCCTGAAAGACAGTCAAACACATATAAATACATATCATCTCAATACACAACCTAGATTCAAGTTAGACTAAACTTGAATAGAATGACTTTATTGTACTTGATAAATATACAGTTTGCTGGTCAAGGAACTGGTCAAGGTGAAGTTAGGTGACGGGCGGGGGGGGGGCTTACCTTCTCTCCTTTAGCGGCTGTTCCAGATGAGAGACCAGGGTCTCCGTTCCTCCCCTGAGAAAAACACAGAGAAAGAGGACCAATTAGTGACGCTTAAAAAAAAACAAAGCACACTTATTCACACTGACACATACAACCACCTAACAGTGATACTTGGTTATTTGGTCCTATTTTACCATACGTAGATAAACGTTATGCCGTACCGCAGTAGAGTACCTATACTGTAATTACACTGCTTTTATATGGATACTGTCAATTGGGTTTGATATAAGGTATCATGAAGTGGGAAAAAACTCCTCTCCTCACACATGGGAATGCTATGTTCATTACCTCATTTTTGATAGCTTTTGAGGCCTAATCAATGAATGAATCATCATCTATCAATATGATTGTCACAAGATATTAGCAACAACCTGCTCAAACAGCGAGTGACCGGAGTGGAAGGAGTGAAAGCAACCCTCCTTGGACACATGGGAAACCTTATGATTGTAGCAGTCTTTTTGAGGTACCCCTCCTTGGAAAAACCATATGGTTGTATCGGTTTCTTGAGGGGTACCCCATCTGCAGACTGTCTCAGGATCACTCTGTGGTGAGATTTCTCCCCAGCGGCCTTCCTGCCAGACAAAACAAGGATTCGTTGTTGGAGTGAAGAGAACAGTAATGGGTCTCTACACTTCAAAGCCGCAGGTCGGAAATTTAACTCATCGTATGGACTTCTTTTTCCCAAAGAGCTCCTGGGATTTATAACTTTTCTGTATTAAGGGGTGATGAAAGAGCACTATCGGGGAGCGCTCCTGCACATTAAACACTTTGAAAACGTTCTCTCAAAACACCTGCTTAACGAAGCGAGCGGCTCTGACGCCACCCCCCACCCCCCCAAGCAACACCTAAGGCGTGTGTTTACAGAGGATAATTTATGTTGCTCAACTGGAGACATTGCTGCTTTGACGTACTACGTAAGCTAGTAGGCAGCAGCTACTCTTCCTGGGGTCCGGCAAAATGAAGGCAGTAATACAATACATTCACAACAGACAGCAGTTGTACAGGACGAACATAAGTACAGGTATGCGTTTTCAGATTTGACATTATGTGTGTGCCCTCTGACCCCTACTCTACTACCACATATCTACAGTGCAATACAAAATCATGTGTACCTGTGTGTATGTTATCGTGTGTGTGTATGCATGTGTCTATGTCTGTTTGTGTTGCTTCATAGTCCCCGCTGTTCCATAAGGTGTATTTTTTATCTCTTTTTAAAATCAAATTTTACTACTTGCATCAGTTACTTGATGTGGAATAGAGTTCCATGTAGTCATGGCTCTATGTAGTACTGTGCACCTCCCATAGTCTGTTCTGGACTTGTGGACTGTGAAGAGACCTCGTGGCATGTCTTGTGGGGTATGCATGGGTGTCCGAGCTGTGTGCCAGTAGTTCAAACAGACAGCTCGGTGCATTCAACATGGCACAAGCGCATTCGCACTGTGTTGAGCAACACAAATTAGGAAAAAGTTGGTGGATGTATTCAATAGATTTTTTAAATTAAATGTATGAGTTTCATAACATCGCGGAAGGACCGCAGTTGTATAGGTATACTTTTTCAGAATTGACATTTTTACAAGTATTGGCTGATGTTGACGCAATGTGGCATAGCCACAGGAAGTATGGGTGTTGAAGGTGCTGCAGCACCCCCTGGTTGTGAAATGGTAAAACTGTAATGTGTGTTGCAGTAAAATAAAACATAAAATGATTGATATAAATGATAATGGGATTGGGGTAGGGAATGGGAAAAAAACATGGAATATTTATATATGGGGCCCATTCTGCATGGAGAGCTCTCAGCTCTGTTTATATATGGAGCCCATTCTGCATGGAGAGCTCTCAGCTCTGTTTATATATGGACCCAATTCTGCATGGAGAGCTCTCAAGCTCTGTTTTATATATGGTCCCCATTCTGCATGGGAGCTCTCAGCTCTGTTTATATATGGCCCATTCTGCATGGAGAGCTCTCAGCTCTGTTTATATATGGCCCATTCTGCATGGAGAGCTCTCAGCTCTGTTTATTATGGAGCCCATTCTGCATGGAGAGCTCTCAGCTCTGTTTATATATGGCCCATTCTGCATGGAGAGCTTCAGCTCTGTTTATATATGGCCCATTCTGCATGGAGAGCTCTCAGCTCTGTTTATATATGGTCCCCATTCTGCATGAGAGCTCTCAGCTCTGTTTATATATGGAGCCCATTCTGCATGGAGAGCTCTCAGCTCTGTTTATATATGGAGCCCATTCTGCATGGAGAGCTCTCAGCTCTGTTTATATATGGTCCCATTCTGCATGGAGAGCTCTCAGCTCTGTTTATATATGGCCATTCTGCATGGAGAGCTCTCAGCTCTGTTTATATATGGCCCATTCTGCATGGAGAGCTCTCAGCTCTGTTTATATATGGCCCCATTCTGCATGAGAGCTCTCAGCTCTGTTTATATATGGCCCATTCTGCATGGAGAGCTCTCAGCTCTCTCAGCTCCTGTTTATATATGGGGCCCATTCTGCATGGAGAGCTCTCAGCTCTGTTTATATATGGAGCCCATTCTGCATGGAGAGCTCTCAGCTCTGTTTTGTAAACGGTGAGCTCATAATATGCTCTTATCTATTCAGTTGTGGGGATTTGAGTCAGACACATGCTCTGCTGTACCTCTCCCCTCGCTCTCTCCCTTTTCTATTCTCTCCCCCTTGTGGTGGATATCAAGTGATCTGGGGGGCAGGTAGCCTAGTGGTTAGAGAGTTGGGGCCAGTAACTGAAAGGTTGCTGGATTGAATCCCTGAGCTGACAAGGTAAAAAATATTTTGTTTTTCCCCTGAACAAGGCAGTTAACCCACTGGTCCCCAGTAGGCTGTCATTGTAAATAAGAATTTGTTTTTAACTGACTTGCCGGGTTAAATAAAACTGGAGCAGTGCTCGCAATTAGTTATTCACTTCTGTTTTCTATTAGTTTACAATTCTAAACTTAACGAAAAGGGAATGGAAACAATATCTAGTAAGTAGCATGGCATTCTCTCACCCACAGCTCGCAGGCCTGCTCCTGCACATGTCAAAGGCCTGCTCCTGCCCATGTCAAAGGCCTGCTCCTGCCCATGTCAAAGGCCTGCTCCTGCCCATGTCAAAGGCCTGCTCCTGCCCATNCCCATGTCAAAGGCCTGCTCCTGCCCATGTCAAAGGCCTGCTCCTGCCCATGTCAAAGGCCTGCTCCTGCCCATGTCAAAGGCCTGCTCCTGCCCGTAGCAAGCAACACAGTGCTGGGATCAGACCAGTGAGTGGTGCTTTCCTCCCGCTGGTGCTGGATAGAGGTGAAATGCTTTTCTCCACTTTTTGTCCATTTGTGCTCAGTTTTAATAGACACAATCTTAGTTACAACATCGCTCTCTTTATCTCTCTCCATTGTAATTATGAAGTACAAAGACATTTGCACTCTGTTCACAACGGTCTTTTCCTAGGCACATAAGTTTCAAATTTGAGTTTCTAAAGGCTAGAGCTGCCACTTTCAAGGAGCTGGACACTAATTCGGATGCTTAAAAGAAATCTCACTACGCCCTCCGATGAACCATCAAAAACATAAGGCGTCAATAGAGGACCAAGATGGAATCCTACTACACCGGTTCTGATGCTCCTCGGATGTGGCGGGCTTGCAAACTATCATGGATTACAAAGGGAAAACCAGCTGCGAGCTGTGCAGTGACGCAAGCCAACCAGACGAGCTAAATGCCTTCTATGCTCGCTTCGAGGCAAGCAACACTGAACCATGCATGAGAGCACCAGCTGTTCCAGACGACTGTGTGATCATGCTCTCCGTAGTCGATGTGAGTAAGACCTTTAAACAGGTCTTACTCACAAACAGATTACCAGAACGTGTATTCAGAGCATGCGATGACCAGCTGGGAAGTGTCTCCACTGACATTTTCAACCTCTCCCAGACTGTAATACCTAAATGTTTCAAGCAGACCACCATAGTCCCTGCGCCCAAGAATACCAAGGTAACCTGTCTAAATGACTATCACCCTGTAGCACTCACATCTGTAGCCATGAAATGCTTTGAAAGGCTGGTCATGGCTCATATCAACACAATCATCCCAGACACCCTGGACCCAATCTAATTCACATACGCCCCGACAGATCTACAGATGATTCTATCTCTATTGCACTCCACAGTGCTCTTTCCCACCTGGAGGAGAGGAACACCTATTTAATGCTGTTCATTGACTACGGCTCAGCATTCAACACCATAGTGCACTCCAAGCTCATCAGTTTGTGGTGCATTCACTCATAACACTTTTTGAGTGATAAATTAGTGCATCGTCTTCAAGAGTAATAAGGTAAACAAATGCATGTATTATTCTCAAACATAGTCCATACATTCATTATTTGTAACAATTAGATCTTTCATTGCTTTAAACTAGTAGCTAGCTCATCTTGATCATGTGTTGTTCCTTCTCTCTTTCTAGAAGCAATCAGTTACAAGACAAAAATACAGATTGAAGCCTTCAATCAATCTGAGGACAGCGAAATATATGTGCACCAGACAGGTCAAGGCTTCTTGCATGCATAGCTTTGAGATGTAAATGACACTCTAAAATTTTTTAGATTGTTTGGATGACCCAATTGCTAGGTTGCAGGCATTGGGTCAATAGTTGGGTTGTTTTCTGTAAGTACAGCAAGGTTGGGTTGTTGGTGGAGGGTTATTAAGGTTGGGCTATGAATATTTGACCCAGCCAACGGGTTAATTCTCCCGCCACCAGCGCATGAAGTCCACCAGAACGTGAGAAAGTCTTCTAGTTCTAGTGCTACTGAGTGACTGACTGAGTGGAAAATGGCTAATGTTATTTTGACAGACTAAAGGTGTTTTGGCTGACTGAAAACGGCAAGTAACAAACATTACAAATTATGGATTTCATGGTCATTCAGGTTAAATAGGTTGTCCTATCATAAAAGGTAGCTAGCTAATGTTAGCTGGAGCGTTAGCTAACGACTGTTAGCCAGCGAGCCATTTTCTGTGCTAATATCTCTGTCTGTGGTAATGTTAGTTAATTAACGTTAGTATCGTTACCATGCTCGCTATGCTAGCTCACTGAAGTGTTGTCGCGGAATATAACTAAAAATGTACATTTTTTGTCGATGTTTAGGTTACCTAGCTAGCTACCTTAGCTAGCTAAGTCTGACACTTATTTTGGACTGTCTCGGACACTGTTTCACTCGTTAGCTAACATTAGCTAAAATGTTGTCATGCCCAAAAAATGTCATCTTACTAGCTCGGACTTTGCTGATAGCTAATTTATTGAGGAAAAATACAATTACTATGACTGTGATATGTAGTTGTCCCAACTAGCTTGAATGCACTAACTGTAAGTTTCTGCTAAATTACTAAAATGTACAAACAAACAAAAATTGTGTGTGTGTGGGACATACCTTAAGCCCAGGTGGACCTGGATGGCCAGGTTTTCCATGGGGACCGGGTCCACCCTATCAGAGACAAAACACAATCAAATGTTGATCAGAATGACAATCTTTATATTGGCATAAGCAGAGGCCGTGGGTAGTCTGGAGAATGTCAAATCTTTTACACCCATATCCTACAGTTGAAGTCGAAAGATAGCATAGGCCTTCGCCAAATACATTTAAACTCAGTTTTTCACAATTCCTGATATTTAATCTGAGTAAAAACTCCCTGTCTTAGATCAGTTAGGATCACCACTTTATTTTAAGAATGTGAAATGTCAGAATAATAGTAGAGAGAATGATTTATTTTAGCTTTTCTTTCTTTCATCACATTCCCAGTGGGTCAGAATTTTACACATATTCAATTAGTATTTGGTAGCATTGCCTTTAAATTGTTTAACTTGGGTCAAACGGTTTGGGTAACCTTCCACAAGCTTCCCACAATAAGTTGGGTGAATTTTGACCCATTCCTCCTGACAGAGCTGGTGTAACTGAGTCAGGTTTGTAGGCCTCCTTGCTCGCACACGCTTTTTCAATTCTGCCCACACATGTTCTATAGGATTGAGGTCAGGGCTTTGTGATGGCCACTCCAATACCTTGACCTAGTTGTCCTTAAGCCATTTTGCCACAACTTTGTACGTATGCTTGGGGTCATTGTCCATTTGGAAGACGCATTTGCGACCAAGCTTTAACTTCCTGACTGATGTCTTGAGATGTTGCTCCAATATATCCACATTTTTCTTCCCTCCTGCAGCAAAGCACCCCCACAAAATGATGTTGCCACCCCCGTGCTTCACGGTTGGGATGGTGTTCTTCGGATTGCAAGCATCCCCCTTTTTCCTCCAAACATAACAATGGTCATTATGGCCAAACAGTAATATTTTTGTTTCATCAGACCAGAGGACATTTCTCCAAAAAGTACAATCTTTGTCCCCATGTGCAATTGCAAACCGTAGTCTGGCTTTTTTATGGCAGTTTTGGAGCAGTGGCTTCTTCCTTGCTGAATGGCCTTTCAGGATATGTCAATATAGGGCTCGTTTTACTGTGGATATAGATACTTTTGTACCTGTTTCCTCCAGCATCTTTACAAGGTCCTTTGCTGTTGTTCTGGGATTGATTTGCACTTTTCGCACCAAAGTATGTTCATCTCTAGGAGACGAAACGCCTCTCCTTCCTGAGCGGTATGACGGCTGCGTGGTCCCATGGTGTTTATACTTGTGTACTATTATTTGTACAGATGAACGTGGTACCTTCAGGCATTTGGAAATTGCTCCCAAGGATCAACCAGACTTGTGGTCTACAATTGTTTCTGAGGTCTTGTCTGATTTCTTTTGATTTTCCCATGATGTCAAGCAAAGAGGCACTGAGTTTGAAGGTAGGCCTTGAAATAAATCCACAGGTACACCTCCAATTCACTCAAATTATGTCAATTAGCCTATCAGAAGCTCCTAAAGCCATGACATAATTTTCTGGAATTGTTCAAGCTGTTTAAAGGCACAGTCAATTTAGTGTATGTAAACTTCTGACCCACTGGAATTGTGATACAGTGAATTATAGGTTAAATAATCTGTCTGTAAACAATTGTTGGAAAAATTAATTGTGTCATGCACAAAGTAGATGTCCTAACCCGAGTTGCCAAAACTATAGTTTGTTAACAAGACATTTGAGGAGTGGTTGAAAAACACATTTTAATGACTCCAACCTAAGTGTATGTGAACTTCTGACTTCAACTGTATATGATTGAGCATGTGTGTACGTTGGGGGATTAGGTAAAGGGGGAAGATTATGGAAAATGGATGTAAAATGAAGGGGTTCTAGCACATGCATTTGGTTTTCCCACACCCCATTCTCCTCTAACCGCCACCCGTATTGCCCCCCAGTCTGTAGTCTCCCCAGGGCAAAAATGGTAGCTTGTTTGCATACAGACACAAACACAAATAGAAACATGCAGAAACACACACACAGATGGATTGGTGTACATTTAATTTTGTCCATTGGTTCACATTTTAGTCTACAGCAGTGGTTCCCAAACTTTTTATAGTCCCGTACCCCTTCAAACATTTAAACTCTAGCTGCGTACCCTCTCTAGCAAAGGGTCAGTGCACTCTCAAAAGTTTTTTTCCCATCATTGTAAGCCTGCCACACACTATACGATACATTTATTAAACATAAGAATGAGTGAGTTTTTAACACAACCCGGCTCGTGGAAAGTGACAGAGAGCTCTTATAACTCTTCACAACTGTCAGTGTCCATGCTAGCTGGGCCAACAACAAATGTAGAATTACTGATGCTAGCAAAGGATGTGCTCGTGGAAGAAGAACAACTTGTGTCGTCGACAGGTGCAGGTGTAGTACTGCTGGTAATAGCAGTATGTGTCTTTTCAACCATTTATCCTTTTTCGAGCAAACGGAATGAGCAGCGGGTACGCTTGGCTACATACGGATCGTTAGTGGAATTCCCGCGAGAGAGTAACGGTTAATGTGATTGGATGTTAATTATTTGACGAGGCTACCTGTATGACATTGTGTTGTCATTTCGCTGAACAATAGATGGTTTAATTGTATTTTTTGGCAATGAAACAAGGCTAACCAGGCGAGGAGAAAAAAAACTCACCCAAATGAGTTTTTGGACAATATAAATGGACTGTTGTGTGTACCCGTACTCCCGTTTGGGAATACCTGGTCTACAGGCTATTGTTGGAATCAAACATTTGTATCTATACAGTAGCAAATTGATAATGGGATCCAGTTTCTCCCTATCTTATGGGAAACAGACGTTAGCTTTTTAAATTCTGAAATCCGGCAGTAAAAGTGACATAATCCACCCCTGGAGGACTGACTCCATTTGATAACTACTCTTTATGTATTATTTATTTTTGCACCTTTATTTTACCAGGGATGACATAATGAGACTTGTGCCCTGAACAATACAACACAAATACATCCTTTATACACAAAAAATACTAAAACACAGTCATGGGAAGCACAAGTAAAACATCCCAAATCACCTAGAATAACAGTTACATTCCTCCACAAATAAGTCCCCAATCAATACTCTAAACTGCCCGAACAGCACATGCCCCTCTCTGTGCTGTCGACATGTGACACACACACACACACTTCCTCTCTCTATCCATATGGTTGTGGGCCTTTGAGGGGTCCCCAACTTCTGACTGAGACACTTTTTTCGCTTGACCCCGAGCCCTCCCTCCACGTGGGGTCAAAGGTCAATTGTGTCAGAGTAGTGGCCGGAAAAAGAGTCACAACCGGTTCCAGAGTGGGGTCAGTGACTTTCGCTGGGGTGAGGTACAGTAAGACGATTCAGCGAACACGTTATTGATTCAGAGTACTAGACCAGCACACACCCCAAAGTCACGTCAAGTCATTCTTTGTCCCATGAAGGGAAATTAATTTTGTTTGGGCTGGAATTGATAATTCATGAAAGCCCATTTGCCAAAGTTTAAATACAGACATGAGAGACTAATGAAAACATAATACTACACCCCCCCCTCTTTCTATTCTCTCAGACACCTCATAAATCCCATCTCTGATTCCTCCAGGGAGAGCCTCAGTGCCCTTTTCTTATACAAGCAAGAGATTTCAAGTCACTAAGGGTGTGTGGCCTAGCTAGGTCTGCTACTTGATATAATTCAGAGCCCACTAATTTTTGCCGCACACACACACTCACACGCACACACACACACGCACACAATGCAGAGTCATTGTCTAGCTGCTGTCGGTAGGCCCTTTCTTTAGCTAGAGGCTTGTTACAGAAAGGGTGGTGTAGCCTTCAAATGTTGAATTACATGCCTCAAATAGGCCAGCAGTTCAACTCAGTTTTGGTAGTATTAGTTGGCACCATTGGTTCTAGCCATTGGCACATGAGACTTGCAGTTGGTATTGTACTGTATGCATGCCATCTTATTGTCTCTCATCTCACATGGCAGGTGTCAAATTAGGACAATTCCAGGGCGGGGCACGCAGCTAGCTAGAGGCTACTGGGATACGAGACTGAAAACCGCAACCTCTGAACTGGGAGCCAGGGCGTCAACGGTGGGAACTTTGGTAACAATGAAACCTACTCCCTGAGATTAGCACTTGCTCTAAAACTGGACAAACTTAAAGTGTTCAAATAGGTCCAAATGTTTCAAGTTCTGGGAGTGTCTACCTACCGTTCAGGTATAAAAATATTACTAGTGCCCTCTACTTCAGCTGTAGGCCTTTTACAATACCACACGGTATATATTTTCAACCTCAATGTAAAATACATTTAGTTGGTTTTTAAATGTGAAAGACTAACGTCCTTCTTGTTTCCGATACCCAAACAATGTATAGAATATAGCACATATTTCAGGCTGTCATATTTTAATAGGGCAAGCAGTAAAGATGGTTTAAATTGATACAACATATTGTAAAGACAGTTTGAATGTACTGTATATGGCCAATATAAAAGTAATTCTGTATGAACTGGTGCCAAAAAAGCACTCCCCACTACAAGGGGAAGCGCCATTACTAACACCAGACGTGTGTGTGTGTGTGTATGTGTGTGTATGTGTACAGGATCCAAGGCACCGTTTTAATTACAGAGCCCACTGTCGTTAGACCAGAGGTGTAATTTACCCTCTGGAGGCTCAGGAATAGTTTTCACTGCATTTGCCCCCTCTGCCCTCTCACGCCACCGTAATACACCAACAAACACACACACACACATACAGGCAAACACACACACAGAGAGAGAGACAAGGGTCCAAAATGCTTTAAAGCCATGCTTCATAAAATCATTCTCTAAAGCCAAAATCCACCAGCTTGTAGAGCTAAATAAATCATGTGGTATTCTTACCCTATAAAGAGGGAAAATATAAGAACGCCAGTATACAATTTTGGATATTATAATAATAACAACAATACCTCAAATATACTGATCATGTAAAGTGTTGGTCCCATGTCTCATGAGCTGAAATAAAAAGATCTCCGAAATCCTTAGACAGATGCACCTTCTGCTGGGGACAATAAAAGGCCACTCTAAAATTTGCAGTTTTGACACACAACACAATGCCACAGATGTCTCAAGTTTTAAGGGAGTGTGCAATTGGCATTCTGACAGCAGGAAGGTCTACCAGAGATGTTGCCGCAGAATTTAATGTTAATGTGGTGTACGGGAATTTGGCAGTAAGTTCAAACGGCCTCAGAATCGCAGACCACGTGTAACCCCCTCCAGCTCAGAACCTCCACATTTGGCTTCATCACCTGCGGGATCGTCTATGACCAGCCACCCGAACAGCTGATGAAACTGAGGAGTCTGTGACTGAGTTTTTCCTCACAAAAGGGCTCTTTCTGATTGGCTGGGCCTGGCTCCCAAGTGGGTGGGCTTATGCCCTCCCGGGCCCATCTATTGCTGCACCCCTGTCCAGTCATGTGAAATCCATAGATTAGGGCCTAATGAATTTAATTCAATTGACTGATTGACTGTAACTCAGTAAAATCATTGAAATTGTTGCATGTTGCGTTTATATTTTTGTTCAGTATATAGTAACAACAATTAACAAGAAGAAACAAGAATTACTAACAAAAAATGATGGCTCCGACCAAACTATTCTATTTTGTTATACTTTTGCAGTTTATTTTTACTTTATTTTGACAAAATGTATCGGCTATAATTTCATAGAACCAGCAATAACTTTTGAACATCAGATCGGCAGTTAGTTACCTAAATTCTGGCTTCAACTTTGAGTCATCTGCCCAGGACTCTTTCTGTAATTCTGACCCAATTTTCGTGGTATCCAAGAGGAAACACATGTGTTACAGAGGCAGGAGAGGGTGAAGGGAAAACTGGCTACTTCTTCCCTGCATTTTATTGGCCAATAACACTTTATAATAAGATGATGACCTCCGATCATGGATTTGATACCAACGGAACTCTCGTAACTGCAATATTCTACCTCCCAAGTGAGTTTTCAGCTGTTATTGTGAATGTTGTATACATTCCACCACAGTACAAGAAAAATAACAAGCTGGCACTTAACGAACTGTACGAAGCTATAAACAAGCAGGAAAACCTGGACCCGGGGGCTGTTTTAATTTTAATTTGGCGTCATTAGGACAAGTGATGCCCAACTTCCATCAACACGTCTCCTTTGCCCCTAAGGGCGATAAAGTCCTACACCACTGTTACTCTACCCACAAGCAAGCATACACGGCCCTCCCTCATCCCCCATTCAGCAAATCAGATCATGACTCCATACTCCTGCTTCCAGTTTACAAGCAGAAGCTCAAACAGGACATACCCGTGACTCGTTCTGTTGACAAATGGTAATCAGAATCAGAGATTATGCTACAGGACTGCTTCGCTAGCGGTGATTGGAATATTAAATCAAATCAAATCAAATGTAACTATAAAGGAATATGTTTTGAGACCGTGCCGATAACATCGACAAGCTAACCACCTCCGTCACCGGCTTCATTAGGAAATGCGTCGGCGATGTTGTCCCACAGTCAAGGTTAGTTGCTTGGGATAACACTGAGGTTGGCACTAAAATAAAGGACAGGGCTACTGCACACAGGGCTATCGCAGACAACCCTGAGGCTACGGCTGAGAACAGGAACAAGTACCAGAAGTCTCGCTATATTCAGCTGGTCTACAAAAACGAGCAGCGATGAAGTAAATCTCTCTTCCACTTTGAGCCATGAGAGATTGACATGCATATCATCAACGTTAGCGCTCTATGTACTTGTAATTAGGGCCAGCCCTGCTGCCCTGTTCTGAGCCAAATGCAATTTTCCAAAGACCCTCTTTGTGGCACCTGACCACACTATTGAACAGTAGGCTAGGTGTGACAAAACTAGGGCCTGTAGGACCTGCCTTGTTGATAGTGTTGCTAAGAAGGCAGAGCAGCACTTCATTATGGACAGACTTGTCCCAATCTTAGCTACTATTGTATCAATATGTTTTAACCATGACAGTTTAAAACCAGGGTTACTCCAAGCAGCTTAGTGACCTCAACTTGCTCAATTGTATCTGTTCAAACAGCATGTTTTCCAGAAGTTTACTGAGAGTTGGTAACAGGCTGATTGGTGGGCTATTTGAGCCAGTAAAGGGGGCTTTACTTTTCTTGGGTAGCGGAATGACTTTTGCTTCCCTCCAGGCCTGAAGGCACACATTTTCTAGTAGGCTTAAATTGAAGATATGGCAAATAGGAGTGGCAATATCATCTGCTATTATCCTCAGTAAATTTCCATCCAGATTGTAAGACCTCAGAGGCTTGTCATTGTTGATAGACAACAATCATTTTTTTACCTCTTCCACACTCACTCTGCAGTGTCTGGCTGATCCTCATTACACACCACAGACCAGCAAATATTCTTTACATCAACATTAGAATCACTACAAAACTTCTTGCATGACCTCTTATACACTATATTAAGCCCAGCCTTTGGAACTTTGGTGTTCCTAGATATGCCTACTATATTGTGATCACTACATCCAATGGATTTGGATACTGCTTTAAAGCACATTTCTGCAGCATTAGTAAAGATGTGATCAGTACATGTTGATGATTTCCTTCCTGTGCATTTTGTAACTACCCTGGTAGGATGACTGACAATCTGAACAAAGGTTATCTATAAAAGTGATGCCAACAGAGCTACAGTAATCTTTTAGCCAGATGTGCAATGCCAGTAGCCTGCTGAATGGTACTGGGTCGGAAATAATTGGCCACATTTTGGACTCATTCAATGCTAAAATCAGTTCTTTAAAATCCATTTTCAGATGTTCCAAGCTAGCCCTCCTGATGTTGTTTGACCCCACATGGACTACGACAGCATCAGCTCCCGGCATCTGTCGTAGAAAGGTCAGAAGCAGCCTTGTAATGTCCTGTACACCAGAGCCGGCTGTAGTATATGTGGTAGAGACCCCTGGGCTGGAGTCAGGGTAGAGGATGAAGGAGCAGGAATCTCTGGAAGCAGGTGGGCGAAACTCTTGGTCAGCAGGGTGGGATCCCCCCAAGCCATTTCAGCCCCATTCACCTAAGACCGCTGCCTTGCGCTGGGCTTACGGTGTGTGACGTGCCTCCAATGGGATGCAGGATCGATAACCGTGGCATCCGCCAGCTCCTCATAAAGCGTCCTTGCTTTATGAGGGGGGGGGGGGGCAGGTGAGATGGGAGGGGAGAGGTGACTTCACTAGGGAGGGGTCTCTGCAGGGCAGCTCTGGCCAGTCAGTCAGAGAGTGGCAATATTGTGGCGAGGCAGTGGCACAACGACCAGGCTAAGGAGTAGAAAAGGAAAAGGTCTTAGAGGGGGACCTATCCAGGATGCTCTGCAATGTCTCAATTTGCTTCTGGACGTCCAGCTCAGACATATAATTCCTCAATAAGCTGACAGTTTCCACATTGGAAATTTGGCTGGCCAATATTATCCAGAGAACTGTGCGAAATAGGTGCAGCTCCTACATGGGATGGAACATTCACCATAGTCTCTGAACGGGGTTGCTGCCAATCTTGAAAAAGTCAGTTTCCCCGTGTGGCAGAAAGTGGTAGACTCATTTTGGAACAATTCTGTTAAAATCCACACAAATAAAATAGGTTGTCAAAGAATCAGCTAAAAGTTAATCAACCCACACAGTGTGAAAGTCAGTTAGATTGAATCACACAGTTTGTAGGATCACTACAGTCATGGGCAGCAAGCTAGAACCCAACCACAGACTCGAAACCAGCCAGTACTAGGACCCACAAAACACAACCAAGGCACAAAACTCACCAGCATAACAACAGCAAGGAGAGCGCAGTGACTTACTCAATACAATTGAAGGCTAGGTTCCATCAGCAATGCAATGGAGGCTGTGTTACCAGTATGATAGCCAGGAGAGAAGCACCTTGGAGGAATGTAGTTTCCAGTACAGGTCGATGGAAAGCAGGGAGGGTGGCAAGAGCTACACCGGGACACGGGAGAGTCAAAAAGAGTCAATCCAAGAGTTCAAGTTTGGCAGCAGTCCAAAAATATATAGCGCACAATGTCAAGTGGAAGGATGAAAGCAACAGTAAGCAGGTGTCTGCTCAGATAATGCCCCAGTGCAGAGTAGGGTGCCCAGATATATCCAAGAAGGCCACAAGAGTTTCAGCAGACCTGTTTTGTATGTCTCCTTAAAAACTCTGTATGCAATATTGCACTATTGTCCAATGTGTTCACAGCCAGATGAAACAAAGGTAAATGTAGTGTCATACCCAAGAGGATTCAAGGCTGTAATCACTGCCAAAGGTGCTTCAACAAAGTACTGAGTAAAGGGTCTGAATACTTCTGTAAAAGTGAATACTTATGTAAAAATGTATTTTTTAAAAACGTTCTTGCTTTCTCATTATGGGGTATAGTGTGTAGATTGATGAGGGAATAAAAAATAAAAAATCAATTTTAGAATAAGGCTGTAACGTAACAAAATGTGGAAAAGGTCAAGGGGTCTGAATATTTTCCGAATGCACTGTGTCTACCTCTATCACTCCAGTATCCCTGTACATTGAAACTATGGTGTTGGAACCGACCCTATATATACACAGCAGCTTACTGACTTCTCGTGCTCTTCTTATTATTTAGTTTTATTTCTCGTGTGTTTTTGTTCAACCTTGTGTTATTTTTTAGTACTACATTGATATTGATTACTGCATTGTTGGGTTTAGAGCTTGTAAGAAAGGCAGGTCACTGTGTCTGCGCACGTGACATTAAAACTTGAATTACCATAGAAACCATAGATATAACTACACCAACACAACATACAGTTATAAACAGCATAATTGTAGTATCAAAAACGTAAAACGCTCAAACGCTTTGCCTGGCTTACTTTAACTGGTCTCATCAGGGTTCAGCACAAATCAATAAAGACGTTAAAAGACTGCGTCTCTGATTTCACCAGTCCTGCCAACTGGATGCCCTTGTGCCATGAAACACGTTAGCCCCATTGGGGACTGCACAAATGTCAGACTTGGAGAAGGAACATGGAGTTGTTTTTAATAGCTTGGAGAATATTACAGTCATGTTCCACATGAGAGTTGTCCATACCCATTTTAAAAATTGGGATTACAGAGACCTTTAAAACCGTTACAAGTAGATCTTTCACAATTCTGTGACCAAAACAGCCTCAACTCTCAGCTCAGTGGAATACATGCTAAATATCCAAATGCCTACTTGGTACCCTCTCCAGTTTCAAGCCTATCCTACATGTACATATAGTACAATTGACCCCTGACAAAAATGTAATGGTTTGGTTCTGCACTAACTGTGCGCACTAAACCGGAGTATACAATTGTCAGGAGGATATTGCACATATACAGATTTTGAACTTATCCAAATTGCACTAACCAGAAGTTGACTGTTACCTGGGCCCAAGCCTGTAAAGGAATTTGTTCAAGCTGTTGATTGATACAGTGCATTCGGAAAGTATTGAGTCACCTCCCTGACCAAGACCCTTCTCCCCCGATTGCTCAGTTTGGCCGGGCGACCAGCTCTAGGAAGACTCTTGGTGGTTCCAAACTTCTTCCATTTAAGAATGATGGAGGCCACTGTGTTCTTGGGGACCTTCAATGCTGCAGAAATGTTTTGGTACCCTTCCCCAGATCTGTGCATCGACACAATCCTGTCTCGGAGCTCTACGACCTCATGGCTTGGTTTTTGCTCTGACATGCACTGTCAACTGTGGGACCTTATATAGACAGGTGTGTGTTTTTCCAAAACATGTCCAATCAATTGAATTTACCACAGGTGGACTCCAATCAAGTTGTAGAAACCTCTCAAGAATGGTCAATAGAAACAGGATGCAGAGCTCAATTTCCAGTCTCATAGCAAAGGGTCTGAATACCTATGTAGGTTTTTCAGTTTTTTATTTGTAATAAATTTGCAAAAATGTCTAAAAACCTGTTTTCACTTTGTCATTATGGGGTATTGTGTGTAGATTGATGTGGAAAAACATATTTCATCCATTTTAGAATAAAGCTGTAACGTAACAAAACGTGGAAAAAGGGAAGGGGTCTAAATATTTTCCAAATGCAGTGTACATTTTCTCCCAGACTCCTGGATATACATTTTGGAGCGTAGCATATGCAAATGAATACAGTCCACACTCAAAGGCAATTACTCAAATTTGTTTAATTGTGGAGTATAGTCTAGACCAATTTTGTACAAAAGACATCTTAAATCAGTTTTGTTTTATGTTTTTCTGCCATGCGTAATATGTCATATGTATTGTATAATGGCACATGGTTTTTTCGGGCCTATGCATATGCATGTTTTTGAATTAATCCTCACCTTAGAAAGCGCTGTCCATTTCGTTGTGTTTGAAACAACATCCACAATGACCATGTTTTGCACTCAGTTTCAACCTGCTGTTGAACTTCTTTCTTCAAACTGATCATCGCAGTGAGGTGAGCTTTAAAAGCAGCATACTGTTTTGATGATGTGTTTGATGTGATTTAAGATCGCATTTTCATTGATGTCAGAGTGGTTAGAGGAACAATAGAGCCCTGAGTACCAGGCCATTAGGGCCTGATTGTCATTAGCAAATTGGGTACGAACAAAACAAAGAGTGCATAAGAGAAGATTACTGTGACTCAACAGTCACGTGAAATTTTACTGCGATCATGGCACATGACTGCCGGAGTGATGGTCATATGGTCACTGCAACAGCTCTAGTAGTATTCTACTATGGTATTTCAGAGTGTCGTTGACTAACCTAGAAATTAACAACAACTATCTAAAGTGAGGAATGCTAAACCTGCAGTGTAAAATTGGGTTACCGATTGATTATTTCAGCAATCAACAACAAGAGCTTATCTTTCAAATGGAAACCATTCCTCCATCTGGCCTGAGGGTGGTGTTGAGTGTGTTCTGCAGTATGCACATGTGGCGAGCGGCGAGAGACTGGAAAGGCATTTGTTTTAGGGGGGAGTTAAGAGGCAGCTTTTATATGTGCAGGTGTGAAACGTAAGCCCACAGAGGCAGCCTTACTGTGCTTCAGAGCCCTGTATAAAACTCTTTATATTTCTCCCTGTGAGGGTCATGTCTTCTGCACAATATTAACAGAGCTGTGTGTGTGGTGCGTACGTGTCTGCCTGCATAGATGTGAGCAGGTGAGTGTGCACGAGCGTGAGCAATGTGGTGAGGAATTTACTGTATAGGATTTCTGTGGATGCCTGTTTTGTTTGAAGCGCAATGTCAACCAGCAAGGGAGAGAGTGGTCAGACAGCAGTGTTTGAGGGGAACATATAAATTAGCTTAAGCCTGCCCGCTCCCTTCCTCTCTCCTCTGTGGTGCCTGGTGTAGATCAGTGTTGGCTGTCTGAGGGGGCGAGGGATGTCTGTGTATATCCCCGTTTCTCTCTCTGAACCACACTTCAGCCACCCTTGGCCTCGATAAGGTGCACCTTCTCTATATGAGATGGATTACAGGTGGCAGTTTTGCTACATGCTGAATGTATCTGGCTGAAACTGACGTGCCCTGCTACCACAGACAAGGTGAGAGGGCTGGTGGGGTTAAAATGCCCTTAATTAGATGCAGACAAAGAGGACTTTCTGCTATGGAAGTAAGAGGTGTTTCCCTCACGTCTCTCTCTCTCTCTCTCACACACACACAAAGAGTTACCTAACACACAGATGCACACACACACACACACTGTATACACTATGGCTGTCTGTGTCTTGATCACAACAGTAAAATGCATGATACTGTAAGCTGGATCAGCAAGCATTTTGCCTCTGTCCTTTGCGTTTGCTAGCTCACAGTCAGATGCGCTGAGGAAGTTTGACTGACTTTAGAAAATCTAATTGTCCAACCTTTCCGCTTGTCGTTGTGGTGACTCGTTGACAGCAAAATTCGAGCTACGTCACCCGTACGTTTGTAAATAAAGACACTCGCAAAATATAGGCAAAAAAGGCGCCGCTAGCTATCTAAAGCTAAGGTAGGGATTGTCGTTACGAATTAGACTAACTATGCCGAAAAGAAAGTGTTCCACTAACACAGAAGAACAAAAGAGATGGAGTTCACAAATATACTTGAACAAGATGGAAATTACAGTGAGTGTTAACGTTTGATAACAACCTACCTTAGCTAGCTAGAATACACATGTTTAGCACATTACATGTTTCCACTCCACAAGCGCCAAAGTTCATATAACTAGCTAGCTACCGTTAAGAAATTATACATTATCTTGTCATTTAGAGGTAACGTTAGTTTAAGTCAAGTTAACTTCTCTAGGATAGGGGGCAGCATTTTCACGTTTGGATGAAAAGCGTGCCCAGCGTAAACTGCCTCCTACTCAGTCCCAGATGCTAATATATGCATATTATTAGTATTGGATAGTATTGGATAGAAAACACTCTGAAGTTTCTAAAACTGTTTGAATCATGTCTGTGACTATAACAGAACTTATTTGGCAGGCAAAACCCCGAGGACAAACCATTCAGATTTTTATTTATTTTTTAGGTCACTCTATTCAATGTGTTTTCATTGGGAATCCAGATTTCTAAGGGACCTTCCTGCAGTTCCTATCGCTTCCACTGGATGTCAGTCTTTAGAAATTGGTTGAGGGTTTTCCTTTGAGAAATGAAGAAGTAGCCATGTTCAGAATGAGGCTCCAGTGAAGTGTACTGTTTGTTAGAGGCGCGTGACCAGAAAGCATGCTACACATTGTTTTCCTCCGGTATTGAACACAGATCATCCCGTCTTCAATTTTATCAATTATTTACGTAAAAAAATAACTGAAGTTGTATTACAAAAGTAGTTTGAAAAGTTTGGACAAAGCTTACAGGTAACTTTTGAGATATTTTGTAGTCACGTTGTGCAAGTTGGAACCGGTGTTTTTCTGGATCAAACGCGCCAAATAAATGGACATTTTGGATATATATATAGACGGAATTAATCGAACAAAAGGACCATTTTTGATGTTTATGGGACATATTGGAGTGCCAACAGAAGAAGCTCATCAAAGGTAAGGCATGAATTATATCTTTATTTCTGCGTTTTGTGTCGCGCCGGGAGGGTTGAAATATGATGGTCTGTGATTGTTAGGCTGGCGGTGCTATCCTCAGATAATAACATTGTTTGCTTTCGCCGTAAAGCATTTTTGAAATCTGACACGTTGGCTGGATTCATAACAAGTGTAGCTTTAATTTGGTATATTGAATGTTGTGATTTCATGAAAGTAAATGTTTTATAGTAATTTATTTGAATTTGGCGCTCTGCATTTTCACTGGATGTTGCCAGAAAGGACGCTACCGTCCCACATATCCCAGAGAGGTTAATTCGCTGGCGAGCTGACTTGAAAATGTAGCTAGCAACTGTCACCCAGTTAGCCAGAACACTGAACAGATTGCCGATTGTGGCTTTCTCTGGGACGGACATGCTCACAATCCTAATATGCCAAATGTATTTTTTCTGTAGGAGAATTGTCAGAACCTTGACAGACTCGATGTAGAAAGAAAGGAACACTGTGCCACTTCACTGTATCACAAAATGTGAGTACTCATCTTTGATAGGACTGACACAGTTGTTATAATGCTGTGCAAAGTTGATATGATGTTCATAAACATATTACGTTTATTATTATGTGTATTTTACACATTGACATTTATGGACTTGCGAGAGACGCAAAATGAATCAGAGGAGAGACAAGCAGCTGTCTCCACAGTGGCTGAGGTGAGTGTGACCTATTATATATATATATACAGTGGGGAGAACAAGTATTTGATACACTGCCGATTTTGCAGGTTTTCCTACTTACAAAGCATGTAGAGGTCTGTCATTTTTATCATAGGTACACTTCAACTGTGAGAGACGGAATCTAAAACAAAAATCCAGAAAATCACATTGTATGATTTTTAAGTAATTAATTAGCATTTTATTGCATGACATAAGTATTTGATCACCTACCACCAGTAAGAATTCCGGCTCTCACAGACCTGTTAGTTTTTTCTTTAAGAAGCCTCCTTTCTCCACTCATTACCTGTATTAACTGCACCTGTTTGAACTCGTTACTGTATAAAAGACACCTGTCCACACACTCAATCAAACAGACTCCAACCTCTCCACAATGGCCAAGACAGAGAGCTGTGTAAGGACATCAGGGATAAATTGTAGACCTGTACAAGGCTGGGATGGGCTACAGGACAATAGCCAAGCAGCTTGGTGAGAAGGCAACAACTGTTGGCACAATTATTAGAAAATGGAAGAAGTTCAAGAATGACGGTCAATCACCCTCCGGTCTGGGGCTCCATGCAAGATCTCACCTCGTGGGGCATCAATGATCATGAGGAATGTGAGGATCAGCCCAGAACTACACGGCAGGACCTGGTCAATGACCTGAAGAGAGCTGGGACACAGTCTCAAAGAAAACCATTAGTAACACACTACGCCGTCATGGATTAAAATCCTGCAGCGCACGCAAGGTCCCCCTGCTCAAGCCAGCGCATGTCCAGGCCCGTCTGAAGTTGCCAATGACCATCTGGATGATCCAGAGGAGGAATGGGAGAAGGTCATGTGGTCTGATGAGACAAAATAGAGCTTTTTGCTCTAAACTCCACTCGCCGTGTTTGGAGGAATAGAAGGATGAGTACAACCCCAAGAACACCATCCAACCGTGAAGCATGGAGGTGGAAACATCATTCTTTGGGGATGCTTTTCTGCAAAGGGGACAGGACGACTGCACCGTATTGAGGGGAGGATGGATGGGGCCATGTATCGCGAGATCTTGACCAACACCTCCTTCCCTCAGTAAGAGCATTGAAGATGGGTCGTGGCTGGGTCTTCCAGCATGACAACGACCCGAAACACACAGCCAGGGCAACTAAGGAGTGGCTCCGTAAGAAGCATCTCAAGGTCTGGAGTGGCCTAGCCAGTCTCCAGACCTGAACCCAATAGAAAATCTTTGGAGGGAGCCGAA
The DNA here is from genome assembly GCF_002910315.2 of Salvelinus sp. IW2-2015. Taxonomy (NCBI): domain Eukaryota; kingdom Metazoa; phylum Chordata; class Actinopteri; order Salmoniformes; family Salmonidae; genus Salvelinus; species Salvelinus sp. IW2-2015. The sequence goes on along the minus strand of NC_036842.1, from coordinate 478,615 downwards.
AGTCCGTATTGCCCAGCGACAGCCCCGAAACCTGAAGGATCTGGAGAAGGTCTGTATGGAGGAGTGGGCCAAAATCCCTGCTGCAGTGTGTGCAAACCTGGTCAAGAACTACAGGAAACGTATGATCTCTGTAATTGCAAACTAAGTTTCTGTACCAAATATTCAGTTCTGCTTTTCTGATGTATCAAATACTTATGTCATGCAATAAAATGCAAATGAATTACTTAAAAATCATACAATGTGATTTTCTGGATTTTTGTTTTAGATTCCGTCTCTCACAGTTGAAGTGTACCTATGATAAAAATTACAGACCTCTACATGCTTTGTAAGTAGGAAAACCTGCAAAATTGTCAGTGTATCAAATACTTGTTCTCCCCACTGTATATATAGCTAGTTCTGGATGCCCCAATTAAGTGAATGTGTTTTTGTTAAGGTCTCTGATGTGGCCCACTGGTAGACTGGCATTATACATCATTGTATGTTATTACCAAAGTCAACTAGTATTTCTCCCGGTCTCTCTCTGTCTCTATTTCAATCTCTCTCTCGTTGTCTGTCTTTATTCATCTCTCTTTTTATACCCCCACCCCTTCTCTCTTTCTGCACCCCCATCTCATCTCACTCGCGAGAGCAGAGTGTATCCTTGATATGAGAACAGAAGGTCTCTGATGTGTCCCGTGGGTAGATTGGCATTATACATCATTGTATGTTATCCAAAACAGTTAAATACATTGTTATTACCACAGGATTAACTAGTCTCTCTCTCTATCTCTACCACCTCTGTGTTTAGAGGTTTTGTTAGGCATCCTGTCAGATAGGTATTCTTTTCAAAGGTCTCTTTATGTGAGTTTTCCTGTTTATGCCTGGGGGTTCGAGGTCAACGCTCTCAGCCCTACACTTATTAGGGTCAATCTGACTGCAATGCATACGAAGGGTGGGGTGGTGTGTCTGAGTAGCAGAGCCCCTTTTACCTCCTTGGGGTGGTGATTAGTGTGTGTTTGTTTGGACCTCTGATGCAGTGGCAGCAACCGTCATAACAGACCACGTTAAACAGCAGACACGAATGCACACAGTAAGCCAAGGAATATTGATTTGATTTGACTAGTCAACATATCTTATTTGCTTATATGACCAGTTCCATCACTATACCCACAGAACTCTATTTCAGAGCAGAGATCTGAGATCTGGTATTTCTATGTTAGGTTAGCAGGCCTGGGGATGGAGGGGGGAGAGGGGAAGAGAGGTAGAGGGGATGTATAAGGAGAGAGGTGAAACAGGTTGGCTAACAGAGGGGAGGAGACAGACACTCAAACAAACAAACAACACTGGGGACAGGGAGATGAAATAGAGGCTTACCTGAGGACCACTCTTCCCTGGTGTGCCTAACTTCCCTGGTGGTCCTGGAGGGCCCTGGAAGGTGGGAGAAAAAGCACACACACATTGTTTTGTTTTGTTTTAATGGGGAAAAAAAGATATACAGTACCAGTCAAAAGTTTGTGCACACCTACTCATTCAAAGGTTTTTCTTCATTTTTACATTGTAGAATAATAGTGATGACATCAAAACTATGAAAAAACACATGGAATCATGTAGCAACCAAAAAGTTTTTCAAAGTAGCCACCCTTTGTTTTGATGACAGCTTTGCACACTCTTGGCATTCTCTCAACCAGCTTCATGCGGAATGCTTTTCCAACTGTCTTGAAGGAGTTTACACATATGCTGAGCACTTGTTGGCCCCCACACCATCACACCTCCTCCTCCATGCTTCACGGTGGGAACCACACATACGGAAATTGTTTGTTCACCTACTCTGCGTCTCACAAAAACACGTCAGTTGGAACCAAAAGTCTAAAAGATTTCCAACGGTCTAATGTCCATTGCTTGTGTTTCTTGGCCCAAGCAAGTCTCGTCTTCTTATTGGTGTCCTTTTAGTAGTGGTTTCTTTGCAGCAAATCGACCATGAAGGCCTGATTCACGCAGTCTCCTCTGAACAGTTGATGTTGAGATGTGTCTGTTACTTTAACTCTATGAAGCATTTATTTGGGCTGCGATCTGAGGTGCAGTTAACTCTAATGAATTTATCCTCCTCATCAGAGGTAACTCTGGGTCTTCCTTTCCTGTGTCGGTCCTCATGAGAGCCAGTTTCTTCATAGTGCATTATTGTTTTTGCGACTTGAAATTTCTTGGAATTGTCCGGATTGACTGGCCATCATGTCTTAAAGTAATGATGGACTGATGTTTCTCTTTGCTTATTTGAGCTGTTCTAACCATAATATGGACTTGGTCTTTTACCAAATAGGGCTATCTTCTGTATTCCACTCCTACCTTGTCACAACACAACTGATTGGCTCAAATGCATTAAGGAATGAAATTCCACAAATTAACTTTTAACAAGGCACACTTGTTAATTGAAAAGCGTTCCAGCTGACTACCTGTCAAGAGGTGAGTGCAGCTGGTGCATCGAAGTCAGGCAGAGGAGAGCAGAGATGAGTGGACAAAGCACTTTACTAAGGCAATCAATTGCACAGAACGCAACTGCGTCACAAAACAAATGCCCAACGAACCAGTGAGGCAGCACAAAGTACAAAAACACAAGTACAAAGTACAGGCTGCCACAAAGCACGGGTAATAAAATAAACCCGGCGCAAACCAGCCGGAAGCGTGCCAACCTCAACAATAAACAATCCCACACAAAGATATGGGGGGAACAGAGGGTTAAATACACAACAAATAATAAATGAGGGAAATGGAAACCAGGTGTGTAGGAAAACAAGACAAAACAAATGGAAAATGAAAAGTGGATCGACGATGGCTAGAAGAACGTTGACGCTGACCGCCGAACGCCGCCCGAACAAGGAGAGGAAACGACTTCGGTGGAAGTCGTGACATACACCTTATTTCTGATCAATTTGATGTTATTTTAATGGACAACAAATGTGCTTTTCTTTCAAAAGCAAGGACATTTCTAAGTGACCCCAAACTTTTGAATGGTAGTGTATGTAAAACATCGGACAGACACCCATCCAGTGCATTCTGAAAATATTCACACCTCTGGACTTTTTCCACATTTTGTTATGTTACAGCCTTATTCAAAAATGTATTAAATAAACACCATACACCATAATGACAAAGCGAAAATCATTATTTAATTTTTTTCCAAAAGTATAAAAAAAAACTGACGTTATTTACATAAGTATTTCATATACTTTGCTATGAGACTTGAATTTCAGCTCAGGTGCATCCTGTTTCCATTGATCATCCTTGAGATGTTTCTACAACTTTATTGGAGTCCACATGTGATAAATTCAATTGATTGGACATGATTTGGAAAGGCACACACCTGTCTATATAAGGTCCCACAGTTGACATTGCATGTCAAGAGCAAAAACCAAGCGAGGACGTCGAAATAATTGTCCGTAGTGCTCCGAGACAGGATTGTGTCGAGGCACAGATCTGGGAAAGGGTACCAAAAAAAATTCTGCAGCATTGAAGGTCCCCAAGAACACAGTGGCCTCCATCATTCTTGAATGGAAGATGTTTAGAACAACCAAGACTCTTCCAAGAGCTGGCCGCCCGGCCAAACTGAGCAATCGGGGGAGAAGGGCCTTGATCAGGTGGGTGACCAAGAACCCGATGGTCACTCTGAAAGAGCTCTACTCTTTGGAGATGGGAGAACCTTCCAGAAGGACAACCATCTGTGCAGCACTCCACCAACCAGGCCTTTATGGTAGAGTGGCCAGACGGAAGCCACTCCTCAGTAAAAGGCACATCACAGCCCGCTTGGACGGCCCCAGGGAGACTCTCAGACCATGAGAAACAAGATTGTCTGGTCTGATGATACCAAGATTGAACACTGTGGCCTGAATGCAAAGCGTCACATCTGATGGAAAACCTGGTACCATCCCTACGATGAAGCATGGTGGTGGCAGCATCATGCTGTGGGAATGCTTTTCAGCGGGAGACTAGTCAGGTTCGAGGCAAAGATGAACGTAGCAAAGTACAGAGACATCCTTGATGAAAACCTGCTCGAGTGCTCAGGACCTCAGACTGGGGCGAAGGTTCACATTCCAACAAGACAACGACCCTAAGCACACAGCCAAGACAACGCAGGAGTGGCTTAGGGACAAGTCTCTGAATGTCCTTGAGTGTCCCAACCAGAGCCCGGACTTGAACCCGATCAAACATCTCTGGAAAGACCTGAAAATAGCTGTGCAGTGACACTCCCCGTCCAACCTGACAGAGCTTGAGAGGATCTGCAGAGAAGAATGTGAGAAACTCCCCAAATACAGGTGTACCAAGCTTGTAGCGTCATACCCAAGAAGACTCGAGACTATAATCGCTGCCAAAGGTGCGTCAACCCAGTAGAGTAAAAGGTCTGAATCCTTATGTAAATGTGATATTTTAAGTTTTTTCTTTTTAATCAATTTGCAAACATTTCTAAAAACCTGTTTTTGCTTTGTCATTATGGGGTATTGTGTGTAGATTGAGGGGGGGGGGGAAACAATTTAATACATTTTAGAACAAGGCTGCAATGTAACAAATGTGTATATGGTCAAGGGGTTTAAATACTTTCCGAAGGCACTGTACGTACTCACTGTGAGTCATTTTGTTCAATGTGTGTGATCTTATGTTTAGCAGATGTAGTTAAAACATGTGAAATCAGCTCAGTTCTGTATGGGAGAAATTCTGCTTGGGAAATATCCTGTGCCTGTGTTGTTATCATAATGATTAGCAGCGCTAGTTCAAACATCTGAAAACAGACACCGTGGTGTGTATGTGCTAGAGAGATTGAGATGTTTATTAAATCAGTTCTTTTGAGTGAACATTCAACTCAAAAAGGAGCCCATGGAGATGTTTTAAGATTGCTTGCAAGGTATTCAAAAGAATTCGCCATCGGCTTGTAGGTGTTGGAGGAGGATGGCGTTGGGGAAAGCACAGAGACAGAGCTGAGCCCCGACAGATGGTTCATCGCCCCTTGGTACATCTTCTTCCTGGCCTGGTTCATGCCGTCCCCTGGTCTTCTCACCAACATCCAGCGCTCCAAGGCGCACCTTCACTCTCTGCCCTGTCACTCCATCTACCTCTGTATATCTATATTTACTGTAGGGTGCCACGTGTGATGGCAGCATCCTGGAAAGACACTCTACCAGCTGGTGTGAGGAAGTACTCCTTGAGGTTGTTGGGCACGTCTATAGCAACTCTGGTTGCCGTCATGTTCCTTGGGTCCAGGAAGCTGGTGTCCTCTTGTACCACCTGCCTTCACTCTCCTGGTCACAGGTCCCCAATGGGTGTGGAGTGGTCAACAAACGTGGGGTGGGTGTCCCATTGTGATGACTCTGTTGTCTGTGATGCAAAGGCAGTTGTGGAGGGCCACGCATGCCTTCACAATGGTCTCAGCTTTTTCTGGACCAACCTCATGGGCTCGTCCCAGGATCCTCCATCTTGCAGCAAGGAATCCAAAGGAGTTCTCTAAAACTGGCTAAAACTCTACTCTGGCTCCCCCTAGTGGATATCCACTACACACGGCTCCTCTTGCTTGGTAAAACACTCTGGTTCCCCCTAGTGGATATACACTACACAAGGCTCCTCTTGTTTGGTAAGCTACTCTGGATCCCCCTAGTGGATATACATTACACAAGGCTCATCATGCTTGGTAAGCTACTCTTGCCCCCCTAGCGGACATACACTACACAAGGCTCATCTTGCTTGGTAAGCTACTCTGGCTCCCCCTAGTGGATATACATTACACAAGGCTCATCATGCTTGGTAAGCTACTCTGGCTCCCCCTAGTGGATAAACACTACACAAGGTTAATTTTGCTTAGTAAGCTACTCTGGCTCCCCCTAGTGGATAAACACTACACAAGGCTAATTTTGCTTAGTAAGCTACTCTGGCTCCCCCTAGTGGATATCCACTACACAAGGCTCCTCTTGCTTGGTAAAATACTCTGGTTCCCCCTAGTGGATATACACTACACAAGGCTAATTTTGCTTGGTAAGCTACTCTGGCTCCTCCTAGTGGATAGACACTACTCAAGTCAGACTTGCTCCACTCTGGGTGGAGCTCAACAATGATGTGGACAAAAGTGCGTTCTGCACCCAAAAATCAAGCTCCGCCCATGCACGCACGTCGATCGACGGAGTGAACCTTGCAGTGACCTTTAGCCTGCAGTGGCACTATGACTCCAGCTAGCTTGCCCCACTACCCCAAAGCTAAACCCTAGCAGCGTTTCACTTCAAACAAGGACACTGACATGCTTTGTACTCTGTACGTACCAATAGATTTACATTTGATGTTGTTGTGTTTTGAAAAGCAGAAGAGGACAGTAAAGACAAACTGAGAAAAATAAGAGACATTTGAACAAAGAAACTTTGTGAACCACGTCCATAATGTTCTCTCTCCATCTCAGTCTCTCTTTCTCTCTTTTGTCTTCAGTCATCCTCCTTTCTCCCCCCACTTTCCACTGTAGACATCTGGTCATATATACACTGAAGGTTCTCTGATCACAGACCCAGCCCTCCCCCTCTCCACTGAAAAGGGGGGGAACCTTCTCTACCTGGGCTGGCAGAGCTTTGATGAGTCTGTGTTTCCCCCATATTCCCTCAGCGGAACGTCACTGAGCCTCGATTGTTCACAGTGAGGCGGGTTGGAGGGATAGAGGTCTGTAATCAGACTGGAATAGAGTCTGGGAGAGAGCGTAAGAGGGGAAGGGGGTAGGTTGAGGAAGAGAGGGCTCACATATGCGCCACTTTCACCAATCCAGTTCAATAACTCAACCTGGCACACACTTCCACCTCGCACATACTCACTCACGCACACATGAAAACACATATGTACACTGCCTTTGTGCGCTAAATACAATCTCTTATGCATCCCCAGTCGGTAGGAAAGAGTATTAAGAGGCTCTTACCGCAAGGCCTGGTTCACCCTTTCGCCCTTGAGGTCCTGGCAATAGTAGAGAAAAATGAGTTGGCTCCACATCGTACGTCTGCCACCAGCCCGTGGTGGGGAGGTTAAAGGGTGCATAGGTGGGTTTGGTGGGCCGTTGGGTGACAGGTGCATTGGTGGCTTTGGATAGCTTTGGATTGGCAGGTGCATTGGTGGCTTTGAATTGGCGGGTGGCTGTGACTTTAGGCTGGGCTATTGTCTTTTTGGCTGCTGTAGACTGTGGTTTCTGTGGTAGTTTCTTTGGCCCGGGGCTGACTGCCCCCTGGGCTAGAAGGGCAGAGTCTGGCTTCTTCTTGGTAGGCTTGGCCGCAGCAGTGACAGAGGGTTTCTGCTTTGCCTCCAGCCCCAAGGTGGTCTTCTTGGGGCTGCTGCTGCGAGAGGTGGGGTTGGCTAGGATGGGCTTGGGAGGGGTGGGCTTGAAATTGGCAGGCTTAACAGGGGTGGGCTTGACATTGGCGGGCTTGATATGGGTGGGCTTGGGGGATTTCTGAGTGATGGTGTAGGTTTTGGGGGAGGAGGGAGGGGCAACTCCATTCCTGAGTGGTGCTGTAATGGTCTCGCTCTGAGCCTTGGTCGGGAAGGCTAGCCCAGGCCGTGTCGTGAGTAGCATCACAGTACCAGGCAGGGGAGAAGGAGTGGTCCTAGGGGTGGGCTTTAGCAGGATGGCCGGCACCACATATCTAACAGCAGAGGCAGCCGCAGTGGCGCTCCTTGCTAGGTTCATGACCATGGGCTTCCTGTTCAGCTCGGAGGGAGCTGGCGGAGCCAGGCTGGCCGTGATGTTGGGGTCTCGGGTTAAGAGGGGAAGGAGGGGCGCTATGTTTGGCCTGTAGGTGTCACCCTCCCTGCACTGTTTCTTAATGTACCTGCAGTAGTTGTGAGCTGCCTGGGAAGAGGGGATCAGGTCAAACTGGCAAATGGCACCCTCGAACTGCACCGAGCCCTGGCCCATCTTCCCGAGCAGGAAGGAGCTCTCAGGGTCCAGGCCTTCTCTGTCGCCCGAAGTCAAGTCTGCGTGAACGCTCTGCTTCCCACAGGCAGAGTACAGAGTCACCCTCTGGTCACGGATGTCCAGAGCCAGGTGGTGCCACTGGCCATCGTGTAGGTCGTAGTGGAGTGGGACGGCGCTATTGGGCCCTGTGTGGAGGACAAGCTGCCCCGGGGCCAGCTGCAGGCCCAGCAGGAGCTGGCGGCGGCCGGTGAGCACGGTGAAGAGGAAGGCGTTGTTGACACGGTGGGAACGCACACTCAGAAGCAGCGCCAGGTTGGGCCAGTAGGACGGTGGTATGACTGAGCGGGCAGGGGCCTCCACACGTGCCTGCTGGGTGAGGATGACTCCCGATCGGAACGGAATGACCCCCGGACGGATGGAGCTTGATGTCTTCTCTCCCTTGAGCCCCAGCCTCTGGAGGATGTCCACATCTGCAAGAGAGCAGGACAGGTGTATGATTAGAGTGGCCACGCACACGCACACAGACTGAAGGAAGAATGGCACTGGGAGTAACCGTTTTACGGGCTGCTGACCAGTTATACTATTTTGTGTTTTTTTTGCGCTGATTTTAACTGTTTTTGTACATAATGTTTCCGCCATCGTTTCCTATGACCGAAATGATCTTCTGGACATCAGAACAGTGATCACTAACCTTGATTTGGAGGAAGAATTCTACTTCAATAACTCAGCTGCGCAGAACATACCGCTGACCTGAGACCAGGTCCTAATCCAAGACACCCGGAAGAGGAAAAGCAATATATAGAGGCCGACTTGGGGGCACCCTGATGAAACTACGGCGGCGATTAAATAAAATGCCTCTACCCTCTGTTCTATTGGCGAATGTACAATTACTGGAGAACAAACTAGACTGGCTCTGTTTGAGACTATCTTATAAATGGGACCGTAATACCCTATGCTTCACGGAGTAGTGGCTGTACGAGGACATGGTTAATATAAATCAAGCTGTTTTTCTATGCATCGACAGGACAGAATGGCAGCGTCTCATCAACTAATGGGCGGGAGTATGAGTCTCTTTGTGAACAACAGCTGGTGCGCAATCTCTAATATTAAGGAAATCTCAATAGTAGACCATACTATTTACCAAGAGTTTTCATCTATATTTTTCGTAGCTGTCTACTTACCACCACAAACCAATGCTGCACTATGACTGCACTCAACAAACTAAACTCAGCAAAAAAAGAAACCCTGATTTCCTGCAAGACGGGAATGTCAGAGTTCTGCCATGGCCAGCGAAGAGCCCGGATCTCAATCCCATTGAGCACGTCTGGGACCTGTTGGATCGGAGGGTGAGGGCTAGGCCCATTCCCCTCAGAAATGTCCGGGAACTTGTAGGTGCCTTGGTGGAAGGGTGGGGTAACATCTCATAGCAAGAACTGGCAAATTTGGCACAGTCCATGAGGAGGAGATGCACTGCAGGTATTAATGCAGCTGGTGGCCACACCAGATACGGACTGTTTCTTTTGATTTTGACCCCCCCTTTGTTCAGGGACACATTATTCAATTTCTGTTAGTCACATGTCTGTGGAACTTGTTCAGTTTATGTCTCAGTTGTGTAAATATTTGTATGAACGTAACAAGATTCAACATGTTAAGTTTACTGAAAATAAATGCAGTTGACAGTGAGAGGACGTTTCTTTTTTTGCTGAGTTTATATATATATATAAATATCAGAACATTAACCGTGTGTAAGTAGATACGTGTGTAGGTAGATGTCGAAAGATAGATACAAATGATTTGTTGCAAGTTGGGGAGGGGGAGGTTCACACCTAGCTCAGCTATTAGACAATTCTTTAGTAAAGGTTGAATAGTCTATTGTTCAGCTAATAGCCCATCCTGCTACGCTTGTGAAAAACAAATAACAATACTTTTCCCCCTTTCCATATGTTAAAGATTCCAATTGATAAAGTGTTTTTAGCCACAATCGGCACCAACCCCAATTAAAACTCCTCCACGTCTCCTGATGTACTGGCCTGTCTCCTGGTAGCGCCTCCATGCTCTGGACACTACGCTGACAGACACAGCAAACCTTCTTGCCACAGCTCGCATTGATGTGCCATCCTGGATGAGCTGCACTACCTGAGCCACTTGTGTGGGTTGTAGACTCCGTCTCATGCTACCACTAGAGTGAAAGCACCGCCAGCATTCAAAAGTGACCAAAACATCAGCCAGGAAGCATAGGAACTGAGAAGTGGTCTGTGGTCACCACCTGCAGAACCACTCCTTTATTGGGGGTGTCTTGCTAATTGCCTATAATTTCCACCTGTCCACACTTCACAGAAGTGTGATTGACTTGGTGTGATCAACATTGTGTTGTTTAAGTGTTCCCTTTATTTTTTTGAGCAGTGTATAAACGCAGCATGTAAAATGTTGGTCCCATGCACACAAAAAGCGTATTTATCTCAAATTTTGTGTCCAAATTTGTTTACATCCCTGTTAGTGATACTTTATCCTTAGCCAAGATAATCCATCCATCTGACAGGGGTGGCATATCAGGAAGCTGGTTAAACAGCATGATCATTACACAGGTGCAACTTGTGCTGGGGACAATAAAAGGCCACTCTAAAATGTGCAGTTTTGTCACAATTCCACAATTGTTAAGGGAGCGCGCAATTGGCATGTTGACAGCAGGAATGTCCAGCAGAGCTATTGCCGGAGAATTCAATGTTAATTTCTCTACCATAAGCCACCTCCAACGTCTTTTTAGAGAATTTGGCAGTATATCCAACTGGCCTCACAACCGCAGACCATGTATAACCACACCGGCCCAGGACCTCCACATCCTTCTTCTTCACCTGCGGGATGGTCTGAGACCAGCCACCCAGACAGCTGATGAAACTGAGTAGTATTTTGACTTAAGAAATGTAAGCCTGGGATCTAACCCGGGTCTGTAGTGATGCCTCAAGCACTGCGATGCAGTGCCTTAGAACGCTGCGCCACTCGGGAGGTCCAACTGAAAAGTATTTCTGTCTATAATAAAGCCCTTTTTTGGGGATAAAACTAATTCTCATTGGCTGGAACTGGCTCACCAGTGGATGGACCTGGCTCCCAAGTGGGTAGGCCTCTGCCCTCCCTCCCAGGCCCACACCCCTGCCCAGTCATGTGAAATCCATAGATTAGGGCCTATTGATTGTATTTCACTTGACCGATTTTCCTTATATGAACTGTAACTCATTAAAATTGGTGAAATTGTTGCATGTTGTGTTTAATATTTTTGTTCAGTATAAGTACATGGGTGTGGTATTAGACTCTAAACTGACTTCTAAGTTGGTCAATACTGTGAAATGTAGATAAGAAACTGTCTTAACAGTAATGCTGCTAAGGTTTATACGCATGCTATGATATTTTTCTCACATGTCTTATTGCATTACAAGAAAAACGACAAGAAACCATTGCAATCTATGTACAAGTGTGCATTGAATTATTATTTTTTTAATCAAAAAACGACTACTTATCACCACTGTTTAATTCTCAAGAAACACAATTTGTTAAGTTTTGAACTTTTTTGTACATTTTCAAATGTAAAACTGCTTTTTAAACGTGTACATGGACTTGCTCCACAACAAGTCAAGTGACTACTACTACTTTACTATCTATATGGTCACACACTAGGGGAGCAATTAATGGAAACTGTAGAGTTCCAGTGTGTAGAACAGCTTTTGCCCAATCTGCATTTTTACCACTGGAGCCAACTTCCGGAAAACTTAAAAATGTGTAGCTAATGTCAGTGCTTTTACACAGTGGTTGAAAAAGTACCCAATTGTCATACTTGAGTAAAAGTATAGATACCTTTAATAGAAAGTTACTCAAAAGTAAAATACTACTTGAGTAAAAGTCTAGAAATATTTGGTTCTAAATATACTTAAGTATCAAAAGTAAATGTAATTGCTAAAATATACTTAAGTATCAAAAGTAAAAGTATAAATAATTTCAAATTCCTTCTAGAAAGCAAAGTGCCAGCGGCACCAATTTTTTGTTTTAAATTTATGGCTAGCCAGGGGCAGGCTCCAACACTCAGACATAATTTACAAACTAGGCATGTGTTTAGTGAGTCTGCCAGATCAGAGGCAGTAGGGATGACCAGGGATGTTCTCTTCATAAGTGTGTGAATTAGACCATTTCCTGTCCTGCTAAGCATTCAAAATGTAACTAGCACTTTTGGGTGTCAGGTAAAATGTATGGAGTAAAAATTATATTATTATCTTTAGGAACGTAGTGAAGTATAAATAGTAAAGTAATGTACAGATACCCAAAATAATTACTTAAGTATTACTTTAAAGTGTTTATACTTAAGTACTTTACACCACTGCTTTTACACCAAAAGTTAAAACAGTGGTTAAAAGAACAGCAGGTTTATAGCCACTTATGAATTTTTTTTGTTACTGTTTTTTTACTATGTGTTTTTACAACTCATAGGTCCAATAACAATATGTCCGATAATTATTATGTGCAATGTCTTGACTTCTGTGTGGAAACTTATCTGTATGTCCTGACCTCTGTTTTTTGTACTATTCTTTTCTTTTCTTTTAAATATGTTTGATATCTGTATGTAGTCTGCTCGTAAATGTTTTTTTAGTTTATATGTTCACCTGCCTGGGGACTGCAGATGGAAATTAGCTGTTGGCTAAATCTACTACAACACATTTTTATCAAGTGTACTGAGACTTATGTTTTGTTGTATATTGCGCCTGTTCAAATAAACGTAAAAATAATGATAATAATAATAATATGTTCAATGGGAAAAATCGGCCCCCGCTCGCAACCGCCCAGCAAGTGGGCCCTGGAATACACCATGGGGACTGCAGGCGATGGGACTGCCACCGACTGCTTTGGGTTGATTGGTGTGTCTCTGCTCTAAGACAGAATCATGCAGTCAGTAGTAGTGCACTCCATAGGGAATTGGGAGCCAGAGATGCAGCCATACAGTTTGTGTTTAGCACCTGGTTGGTGTTCACAGCCTTTCTGGTATCCACCTTTCCTACGCACGCCTTTCCTGCGCCCTTCTCAGTAGTTAGTATTCAGACTTACCTTATGCAGGTGRGTAACGGGCTTTGCAGGCTTGGTGCGCGCGCTCAATACATTTAATTAAACCGCTGAAAACCCTCCCACTTACTGGCCAACAGATTTTCTCGTGGAGTGTAAAGCTATCCCTTTAAAAACGGTGTACCTTTAACTCAAATTTTGTCGACAAACTAGAATACATAAAAAAACAGGTTCAGAATATAGGGATCAACAAAAGAAAGCCAACTAAATATGTGCATATTCATCTCCGATTGAACACTAACTGGTAGATAAAAAAATACTCTGATTTTGTAGATTACTTAGGCACATTTTGGGGTAAGGAAAGTATGTATTATTCATTTAAAAAACAGGTTTGGAGAGCCTACAGTGGTTTGATTCATCCGGAAAGTTGCCATAATCAAGTTCAATCCATTAAATATTGGAAGGTGGAAAAAAGTGTACAATAAAGGGTTGAACAATAGCCCTATAAATCTACATTAATCCTCACTAATCATGGAACTGTCCAGTCGTCGTGAACCGTGCACTAAGGTCCATGTTTAACCTGCTACGTTTGGTTCCATAATGATTCAAATAGGCTACATGTCCCAAATTTTTGCACACTACAGTGAGAGTTATAAATGTATGTGGGTATTACTGACGGTGGCTCACAATAGTGGCTAATATTTAACATTATACAAAATGTTAAATATAACAGAGAAAAGAGCATAAACAGGTTCAGCCCTACAGAATCCTATAGCTTGCGTCTCCAAATGTCATCCACGCAAATGATGAGGGCACACAATTAATAGTGGTACAGTTATTTATAGACTACTTAAGTGTAGAAAGGGGGCCTCAATACATGATTTTCCATTTCCTTCCATATGACTGGTTTCACAATCATCTCTAGGGATCCTTCTCAATCCCCTTCTCCAAATGAATTACTAATATACCTAGCTCTTATTGATTTATAAATTACAGTGCATGGAGCATGCTGTTATTTCTATCAGAAAAAATAAAGTAGATGCTTTTTCCACTTTTTCCGCATGTTCACACGACCTTATTCGCCGTCTCCTCGCACGTAAAGGTAATGGAATTAAGTCAAGGTCTGAATACGACATATCTGTAGACACACTTCCACCACACCTTCTGTTCATAGATCTCCAACCAGAACAAATAGCGGGTGAATAGCAGGCAATTCTCACGCTTAAGTTCAAGGTCCTAATACGCATAGAGAAAAGTACAGAAGAAGGGAATTATGTTCCATTTGTGCGCCTTTAACTCGGGTCGGAATTGGCCCCTATGGCCTATGCCTCTTCGCTTCTAGTTCAATTCCACATAATGGATGAGTTCAGGGCCTCATTACTCCAAAATAGTTTTTTTTTTTTTAAATGTTAATTTGAACCAGAGCAGTTATTGCAATTCTGTGTCAATTGTGTTCATTTGTGTCTTTGGAAAGCCGCAAACAAGAGCCATCGCACCTTAATGAGCCGTTTGAGCTCTACACACATTGCCATGGAAACATCCAAATCCCATACAGCATGTTTACAGGCTTGTGCTATGAGCACAATATAACTCCAATCCAATCTGTTGTACTGCTTTTCCGCTATTAAAACAGGCACTGTGAAACCAGGGTGGAAAAGAAAAGAAATTAATGCCAGAAGGAAGTCATGTCTTACCTTCAGAGTGTACTTGTGCAAGTCCCAGATAACAAGTACAATATAAAACTGTACAGAGCAATAGGACTCTCCTGTGAGGAAGAAAGGAGAGGCTGGTTAGAAACACTCTACAGCAAGTAATGTTACAGCTAGGTTGGCTCACTAAACAACTTATAAAACTTAAGGCCCAAAATGCATTTTTTATTATATTGAAAAACGTACCTTTCACGAGACACTATACTTCACTTTATATCATTGTAGTTGATCATGACATGAGAAAGACTTATGAGTGGTGCTGTATTATGGTGACGTCAGGTGAAATAAAAAGCTTCAATCTGGGTCAGAACATACCCCCAAAACAACAACCCAATCACAGTTGGTCATTTAATAACTCTCTCCATCATAATTATCATCATCATAAAGAATTGCAATAAAGTTCTCTGCAGAACTATTTCACGTTAAAGGTAGCTAAGTCTCTAACACCCAGCAGCAGCAGCATCCAGTGAACATGTCCCTCTCACCACACTACAGGGATCGTGTTCACTAGGCCACGCAATGGAAAACCTTCAAAAACGTTTAGCAATGGAAAGCTACAATAAGCATTTCTTAATAGGTCCAGGTAGTCCCTCCCTGTTTCAGTCTTTCTATTTCAGTTTGGTGTCCCAAGAGGGGTGAGGTGAGTGAATGACAGGTGGACTAGTAGCTCCAGAAGGCGAGGTCAGTATAGGTGCATCAAAGCTGGGCCCGAGAGACTGAAAAACAGCTTCCATCTCAAGGCCATCAGACTGTTAAACAGCCATCACTAACACAGAGAGGCTGCTGTCTACATACAAACTCGAAATCATTGGCCACCTTAATAAATGGATCACTAGTCACTTTAATAATGTTTACATATCTTACATTACTCATCTCATATGTATATACTGTGTTTTATCTATTGCATCTTACCTATGCCGCTCTGTCATCGCTCATCCATATATTTATATGTACATATTCTTATTCCACCCCTTTAGATTTGTGTGTATAAGGTAGTTGTTGTGGAACTGTTAGATTACTTGTTAGATATTACTGCATGGTTGGAACTAGAAGCACCAAGCATTTCGCTACACTCACATTAACATCTGATAACCACGTGTATGAGACCAATAAAATGTGATTTGATTTGGGTGAATAGGGGATCCTGTAACAGGAGGAAAGGAGCTGTCACTGTTTGGTTATTACCATCGGAAGACATCGAGAGACACTGGAGGAAATGTCTAAAGCAGCTGTGGGTGTGTGGGGGTTAGCAGGCAGATAGACAGAGACTCAACTCCCATTTCCCAACATCCCCTTCCCCAGTCTGAACACAGTCATTCTGCTTTAGCAAATAACAACCCGGAGAACCAGAGAATGCTCTGAAACCACTGTCTGACCTCACAGTAAGTAACGCAGCGGAGTGCCATCATCACCAACCTGACACCACTCTAAACAGCTGGTTGTGGTCTCAGAGGTCTGGGAGTGTGTGTGTGTGTGTGTGTGTGTGTGTGTGTGTGTGTGTGTGTGTGTGTGTGTCTCACGACAAGCAGCTGGTTGTGGTCTCAGATTGTCTCTTATCAGCTGGGCAGGGATCCGCTGGAAGTGAGTCTCCTTCTGTCAGACGGTTTACATGTATGTGAACCAGACGTAATGTTGAGTCAACTAAGTTTGCTTGAAATTAACAGTATTTTTACAGTTGCACTGTTTTTACCGACTAAAGTCTACCTACTGGGCTGGCAAAATCTGTATCCTAAAGATGGTTTGGTTCGAGGAGATACTGATGCTTGTATGACGGGCTCTGTGGCAGGTCTGGGCTATGTGGGTTTGCTGGGCAATCGGATTCTATTCGTTTGGAAACAACACTGTTTGGAAACAACACTCAACATAGTTGAGTAGGAAGGCCTGCCCTCTCGAAGACCTCTCCATCCTGGTTGACAACTCCTCAGTGTCGCCCTCCCAGAGTGAAAAGAACCTTGGCGTGACCCTGGACAACACCCTGTCGTTTTCTGCAAACATCAAAGCAGTGACCCGCTCCTGCAGGTTCATTCTCTACAACATCGGTAGAGTACAACCCTACCTCACACAGGAAGTAGTGCAGGTCCTAATCCAGGCACTTGTCCTCTCCCGTCTGGACTACTGAAACTCGCTGTTGGTTGGGCTCCCCACTTGTTTCATCAAACCCCTGCAACTTATCCAGAATGCTGCAGCCCGCGAGGTTTTCAACCTTCCCAAGTTCTCTAATGACACTCCACTGGCTTCCAGTCGCTTCCACTACAAGACCATGGTGCTTACCGACGGAACAGCAAGAGACACTGCCCCTCCCTACCTACAGGCTATGCACAAACCCTACACCCCAACCTGAGCACTCCGTTCTGCCACCTCAGGTCTCTTGGCCCTCCCACCCTGTCCCAACGGTGGAACCAGCTTCCGAAAACATCTGAAACTCGACCTGTTCAAACAGTATCTTAAATAATCCTCGTCATCACCCTCCCCCCAGCTCTTGACTCTACTTATAGCTACGATATTGAGGAAAACATTTCTCTACTGTATATGCCTGTGATATGTGGTTGTCCTACCTAGCTATCTTAAGATGAATGTACTAACTGTAAGTTGCTCTGGATAAGTGTGGCGCTAAATGACTAAAATGTCAAATGTAAATTCTTTGGCATACTTGTTTTGATTTTGCCTTTTTTTTTAAAATCAGGTAAGTCATTGAGAACAAGTTCTCTTTTACAATAACAACACGACAAACTCTCTACATCTTCCCTTATGTAAGAGATGCACAAATCCAATCAGTGGGGGGCACAATCGGGAAATGGTCTATTATTTATTGCCCCCTTTGACATCCTTGAGTCATGCCAAAGCGCCCAACTGTTCAGATGTTGACACCTCAATGATGCCTGGAGCTTCTGAGTGACCATTACAATCAATATACCAGGCAGCCTGTCTGACTTAAAAATGGCATTATACTAAAGCTCTGTTTCTCATTTTGTAGTCAGTGTGTAGGGCTCCTCTTCCTCTACTTTTCTGCATGCCTTCGACCTTAGTGGTTCCACTGACCTCTGTCCTTATCCTCACACTCTCAGTCCTTTATTACCTCCACCATCTATCTCTGTTCTCTCTTTGTCTCTTTTTTCCCAATCTGTATTTCTCTCTTTCTATATGTATTTCTCTCTCTCTCTCTCCCCTCTCTCTGTCAGAGCGCTATCCATCTGGTCTCAACACATATACACATTTGATTGAACTTTGAGAATATCCTGATTTATTTTTTTTGCCAATATTGTTAGCTAAATAGGTTACGCTGTTTATTGTCATCAGTTGAACAACAAAGCCACTGTAGACACCAGTGAAACAAGGTGGTGTAGTTTCATTATACATTTTTTCATATTGTTATGATATATCACTTTGAAAACCTAGCTGTTTATTTTGAAGAGTAGATAGCCTAACAGTGACTAGCTGTGGACACCAATTGTGTCAGGACATGAATTGAGGCACTGGACATTCCTTGATCTACTTCCTGGCTCTTCCCTTCATTCTGCCTCCTTTTATTGATTAACAGACTCGTTCATTCATTGGGGGTAATAAGATTTTGGGATATTCCTTTCATATACGAAATGGTAGGCTATTTGATAGTGAAAGTCATCTGATAAAATATGAATAGTATGACCTATGAAAAAAATGAAAGCCTATTTAGCCTCCTTTATGGAAAATGAAAAGTTGACAAACAAACAACACGAAAGAGACTGATAACAACCAGTTGCTTGTTTGGAGACGGATAATGGACTGACGAAAACCAAAAACAGATGGAACTCAAAAGTTGACAAATCACTTCACAGAATCTCCCTCTTCGATAAGACTGAGCGATAGCTGTTCACACAACTCACCCGCCGATCCAGCTGGTTTAAGTGTGGAGTGCGGTCATTATCCGGGTCCGTCGTTAGTACTTCATTATGCAGTGTGATTTGTTAAAATAGTTACCAAAAAAAACGACGAAAAGTCGCTGGAATGGTCAACACTTCAGAGGCTTCGGCTAAGTGAAAACGAATGTCACATTGCCTTCTAAATACCGCCACTTTTAGACGAAAGACGTTCGATTTCAGTCGCCGGGTGAATTTAATAGGCTTAATTGTACGCGCACTTTGTGCTGAGAAAGTTACAGCTTTGACGAGAGCGCTGTGCATTCCAAAGATAACATAGCAAATGTATTTTAGGTTATTTTTCAAATTAATAATAAACCTACAGTAGGCATATAGTAGCATAGGCTTCTTCTCACTGTCGCCCTCAACGGTATTCTCCTAAAAACCCTTGCTTGACTGCATATTCGACCTAAATTAGCCTATTGTAACATCATATTCGAAAAGGTTACAAAGTAGATCCTGTTCCAACTGAATCAGTAACTTTCTCTGGAGCTTAATACAAACAGCTTCAGGATATTTCAGACTCTAGGCAACTGTAAACCTGCCACAAATGAACATCGTTTGTGACAGGCTGCTGGACCATTGCCAGCCGGCAGGTAGGATACATACCAAAAAGGTTGGGCCAGTAAACGAAACGTCGCTAGTTCGAACCTCCGAGTCGAGTAGGTTACAAATCAGTCGATCTGCCCAAGGCATCTATTCCTAAATGCTCTGGATAAGAGTGTCTGCCAAATGACCAGGTGAAAGTGGAGGAGACAGGTTAAATAAGTATTTTTAATCCTTGAGACATGGATTGTGTATGTGTGCCATTCAGAGTGTGAATAGGCACGACAAAATATTGAAGTGCCTTTGTACGGGGTATGGTAGTAGGTGGGTTTGAGTGGGTCAAGAACTGCAATGTTGCTGGGTTTTTCACACTCAACAGGGTCCTGTGTGTATCAAGAATGGTCCACAACCCAAAGGACATTCAGACAATTTAAACCAGCATCCCTATGGAACGCTTTCGACACCTTGTCCCGAAATAATTTAGGCTGTTCTGAGGGCAAAGGGGGGTGCAACTCAATATTAGGAAGGTGTTCTTAATGTTCTGTACACTCAGTGTATGCAGGCTAGGATAACTGAACATCTGCATTCAAAATCACATCGTAACTATCAGTCAGGTCCACTTCAATTAGGCTGCATATGCAAGTGTGTGAGTGACTCCATTACTTTCATATCAACTTCTGATCCCCATCACAGAAAACCATCCAGTATAGAAATACTTACTTTGTGTCGAGATGAGAGGTTCTGCAATCTCTCCTTCGGATCCCTAGATTCATTTGTATTCATTTGTCCTGGCAGTCAAAAACCGGATCTGTTAATCACAGCGTGACTCCTTTGCAAGGGAACAGAAAGCACCGGTTGTCCTCTAACACATTTGAGAAGCTTGCAATACAGTTCCAAGGGAAAGCTCTTCTGTTGATTTTCCTATCAAGACCAACATAAATGACTGTGGTCAGCCAGAGAGCAGTATGACAGGAACCTTTCCAGGGTGACTTTCTTCCGATATTCCCCGTGGTTCATTCATTTATGCCGATCCGTAATGAGGGACGTTGAATCAGAAAGAAAACGTTTAGTTCTTGAGGAGGTTACGGAGTCAGGAGCGGAGGTTACGGAGTCAGGAGCGGAGGACTCATCCTTTTCCTTTTTAAACAGCCTCTCTGTGGGTGACCGACCGTAAGGCACCGCAGCACATGGTGTCGGGTTACAAACCCAGCGGTTGCGCTGGGCAACTACACGAAGCCTCCAGGGGGTGGCCACACGAACCCGCTTAATCGGGAAACTGTCCTGTTAAAATGACCATTGAAATAATCCACGGCCGTATGTGAGAAGGTGCGTATATTCATTATCTACAATGTTATGAAAATAGGCTCGACGGGATCTTTATGCACTAGAACGTTTATTTAACTGGTTTAATTGAATTCATGTACCATGTCTAACAGATGATCATTACTTATGATGAGGGCCTGGAGCATAGATATTTCCTGCATTAGCCTGTGACTCTTAATTAACTTGTTTCACAAAAACCTCCCAGCACTCTAGTTTTCACAGATGTTGCAGCAAACTTGGCAGGTGTGTCTTACAAGTCACCCTTGTATAAACAGGAGCAAGAGCCTTTGAGATAGACGTGATTACTTAAAGCTGCAATTTGTAACTTTTTGAGTGACCCCACTAAATTAAAATATAAAACTCTGTCATTCTCATTGAAAGCAAGTCTAAGAAGCGCTATATCTGTTCTATGTATGCTATTTATGTGCTTCCTGGTCTTAAGTTTCATTTTTGCATCTTTTACTTTCGGTTTTGTACATGAGCTTCAAACAGCTGAAAATACAACATTTTTGGTTATGGAAAATATATTTCACAGCTGTTTAGATGGTACAATATTTATCTACACTATACTTGCTTGTTTTGTGACATACATTTAAATTATGTGAACTATTAGCATTTTAGCAACCAGGAAATGGCAGAGAGATTTGTGCATAGTGCATCTTTAATGGACAGTATCTTGGATAAAGGGAAGGCCATTAGGCCTACTTAACAAAGAAAAAAAAAAGTGAATCAAAGGTGTATATGTAACGGATGTGAAATGGCTAGCTAGTTAGCGGGTACGCGCTACTAGCATTTCAATCAGTTACGTCACTTGCTCTGAGACTTAAGTAGGGTTTCCCCTTGCTCTGCAAGGGCCGTGGCTTTTGTGGAGCGATGGGTAACGACGCTTCGTGGGTGTCAGTTGTTGATGTGTGCAGAGGGTCCCTGGTTCGCGCCCGTGTCGGGGCGAGGGGACGGTTTAAAGTTATACTTTTACATTGATGCTGTTGACCCGGATCACTGGTTGCTGCGGAAAAGGAGGAGGTTGAAAGGGGGGTGAGTGTAACGAATGTGAAATGGCTAGCTAGTTAGCGGGTACGCGCTACTAGCATTTCAATCAGTTACGTCACTTGCTCTGAGACTTAAGTAGGGTTTCCCCTTGCTCTGCAAGGGCCGTGGCTTTTGTGGAGCGATGGGTAACGACGCTTCGTGGGTGTCAGTTGTTGATGTGTGCAGAGGGTCCCTGGTTCGCGCCCGTGTCGGGCGAGGGGACGGTTTAAAGTTATACTGTTACATATAAACAAGCATGATTGAGCCATATTGTAGTAGATGTCAATGTGTACATGATAATGGGATGAAGTTTGAAAAGCCATACAGCAGCTGCAATATTTCCCAGCTAGCAATGAGGAATCGGCCCAGAAGCGGCCCTCTTCCGGGGTGCCGGAACTGATTGAATCGGCCCGGAATCATGTGTAGGACTCGGCCCGAAATCAAAAATGAATGATTGCCCAGAATCGGCCCAAGTACATCGGGCCGTTTCCGTCTACCGGCATTCAGCCGACTTTGCCGGCGTCTAACCAGAATCCCACCAGAAGCGGCCCGATGCAAATTTAAATAAATGTATACAAAATTACCCGATTTAGTCATTTTAAATATTACTGTTATACATTTTATACATACAAATTATACCCATCCACAAAAAAACATATTGTGTCAGAGGAAACACAATACACCTGGTGACCGTGCATGCGCCTGCCACAGGAGTCGCTACAGCGGAATGGGACAAGGACATCCCGGACCGGCCAAACCCTCCTCTAAATTGGACGACGCTGGGCCAATTGTGCGTCGCCTCATGGGTCTCCCAGTCGCGGCCGGCACGGGTCTCAAACCAGCATCTGGAGCAACGCAGTTTGCAATGCGATGCAGTGTCTTAGACCACTGCGCCACTCGGGAGGCTACTAGGTTTTTAATCCTTATCAATTGCCTTGCACAATCTATCAAAATACTAAAATACAACACAGGACTCTTAAAGAGTTTAAGTTAAATGTTAATTGTATTTTTTGATCACAGAAACAATGAGAAAATATGGAAAAATAAATAATGAAAGGTTAATTATATAAAGTGTAACCATCTGCCAGAGAGTAGTCCCAATCGGCCCGAGCCCCAAGTAATACATTTTGGCCAGATAACGCTCACCGGAATCGGCCCAAGCCCCAAGTAATACATTTCGGCCAAATAACTCTTACCGGAATCGGCCCGAGCCCCAAGTAATACATTTTGGCCAGATAACTCACACCGGAATCGGCCAGAGCTCAATCCCCGCATCCTAGCCATAAGTAATACTGCCAAAGGCAGCCCAGACTTGGGCCACATGGCGTCGGCCGAGTCTGACTCTCAGCCGAGTGCCCCTACTCTAAGCCGGAATCTGCCCAGATCCACTGTGCTAGCTTGGTTGAGATATTTGAGGGAAAAAAGGTACACACACTCATATCCAAATAACCCTTCTATAACATAGAAACACTGACATGTCTGCTCTGAGAACTTTTCACCCTTTGGCTTTGATCACACATATGAATCATGTAACCATCCTCTTACATAGGTGATCCTGTTGAACAATGTAAAAAGAAGTTACACGGTTTCACCTCTGACAACTTTTTGGAAATTATCTTTCATTTCGCCGACATTTATATTTCTCACTATCTCATAAGTCATTTTATATACTCAAGAATATTGTGTAACCATCCTCTCACGTGTGGTGTCAAAATCAACATTTATTTAACTGTTTACCTTCAACATGTTTGTATTTGTATTTATGAGGGATCCCCATTGGCTGATGCCAAGGCAGCATTAAGGGACTTACATCACAGATAAAATAGTACGTAATATAACATTATTACACCACTATATACAATAATATTACAATGTGCACTACCGTTCAAAAAGTTTGGGGTCACTTAGAAATGTCTTGTTTTTGAAAGAAAAGCAAATTTTTTGTCCATTAAAATAACATAAAATTGATCAGAAATCCAGTGTAGACATTGTTAATGTTGTAAATTACTATTGTAGCTGGAAACGGCAGATTTTTAATGTAATATCTGCATAGGCGTACAGAGGCCCATTATCAGCAAGCATCACTCCTGTGTTCCAATGGCACGTTGTGTTAGCTAATCCAAGTTTATCATTTTAAAAGGCTAATTGATCATTATAAAATCCTTTTGCAGTTATGTTAGCACAGCTGAAAACGATTGTTCTGTTTAAAGAAGCAATACAACTGGAGCATCAGCATTTGTGGGTTTGATTACAGGCTCAAAATGGCCAGAAACAAAGACCGTTCTTCTGAAACTCGTCAGTCTATTCTTGTTCTGAGAAATGAAGGCTATTCCATGCAGAAATTGCCAATAAACTGAAGATCTCTTCAACGCTGTGTACTACTCCCGTCACAGAACAGCGCAAACTGGCTCTAACCAGAATAGAAAGAGGAGTGGGAGGCCCCGGTGCACAACTAAGCAAGAGGACAAGTATATTACAGTGTCTAGTTTGAGAAACAGATGCCTCACAAGTCCTCAACTGGCAGCTTCATTAAATAGTACCCGCAAAACACCAGTCTCAACGCCAACAGTGAAGAGGCGACTCTGGGGTGCTGGCCTTCTAGGTAGAGTTGCAAAGAAAAAGCCATATCTTAGACTGGACAATAAAAATAAAGATTAAGATGGGCAAAAGAACACAGACACAGGACAGAGGAAGATAGCAAAAAAGTGTTATGGACAGACAAATATAAGTTTGAGGTGTTCGAATCACAAAGAAGAACATTCGTGGGACGCAGAAAAAACGAAAGATGCTTGAGGAGTGCTTGATGCCACCTGTCAAGCATGGTGGAGGCAATGTGATGGTCTGGGGGTGCTTTGGTGGTGGTAAAGTGGGATATTTCTACAGGGTAAAAGGGATCTTGAAGAAGGAAGGCTATCACTCCATTTTGCAACGCCATGCCAGACCCTGTGGACGGCGCTTAAATGGAGCCAATTTCCTCCTACAACAGGACAATGACCCAAAGCACAGCTCCAAACTATGCAAGAACTATTTAGAGAAGAAGCAGTCAGCTGGTATTCTGTCTATAATGGAGTGGCCAGCACAGTCACCGGATCTCAACCCTATTGAGCTGTTATGGGAGCAGCTTGACCGTATGGTACATAAGAAGTGCCCATCAAGCCAATCCAACTTCTGGGATGTGCTTCAGGAAGCATGGAGTGAACTCTCTTCAGATTACCTCAACAAATTGACAACTAGAATGCCAAAGGTCTGTAAGGCTGTAATTCCTGCAAATGGAGGATTCTTTGACGAAAGCAATTATTATTTAAATTTAAAATCATTATTAATAACCTTGTCAATGTCTTGACTGTATTTCCTATTCATTTTGCAACTCATTCCATGTATGTTTTCATGGAAAACCAGAACATTTCTAAGTGACCCCAAACTTTTGAACGGTAGTGTACGTGTGTGTAGAGTGTGTGTGCTAGCATGTGTGTGGATGTACTTGTGTGTGTGTCTCTTCCCAGTCCCCACTGTTCCATAAGGTGTATTTTTTTGAAATTGTTTAAAAATCAGATTCTACTGCTTGCATCAGTTACCTGATGTGGAATAGACATCTATGTAGTCGTGGCTCTTTGTCTTACTGTGCACTTCCCATGGTCTGTTCTGCACTTGTGAAGAGACCTCTGGTGGCATATCTTGTGGGGTATATATGGGTGTCTGAGCTGTGTGCTTGTAGTTTAAACAGACAGCTCGGTGCATTTAGCTTGTCAACACTGCTTACAAAAACAAGTAGTGATGAAGTCAATCTCTCCTCCACTTTGAGCCAGTAGAAATTGACATGCATATTATTAAAGTTAGCTCTCCATGTACATTTAAGGGCCAGCCATGTTGCCCTGTTCTGAGCCTATTGTAATTTTCCTCTCTGTAAAAGTCCCTCTTTGTGGCACCTGACCACACGACTCATTACAATATTTAGTTGAGGTTTAGTGAATGATTTGTCCCAAATTCACTGCTTTTAGTTTTCTTTTATATTTAGGACTAAAACTTATTCCTTGCCACCCATTCTGAAACTAACTGCAGCTCTTTGTTAAGTGTTGCAGTCATTTCAGTTGTGGTGGTAGCTGACGTGTATAGTGTTGAGTCATCCACATACATAGACACATAGGCATGTCATGACATAGGCATGTCATTTGTAAAGATTTATAAAAGTAAGGGGCCTAGACAGCTGCCCTGGGGAATTCCTGATTCTACCTGGACTTTGTTGGAGAGGCTTCCATTAAAGAACACCCTCTGTGTTCTGTTAGACTGGTAACTCTTTATCCACAATATAGCAGGGGGTGTAAAGCCATAACACATACGTTTTTCCAGCAGCAGACTATGATCAATAATGTCAAAAGCTGCACTGAAGTCTAACAACACAGGCCCCGCAATCTTTTTATCATCAATTTCTCTCAGCCAATCATCAGTCATTTGTGTAAGTGCCGTGCTTGTTGAATGTTCTTCTCTATAAGCGTGCTGAAAGTCTGTTGTCAATTTGTTTACTGTAAAATAGCATTGTATCTGGTCAAACACCATTTTTTCCAAAAGTTTGCTAAGGGTTGGTAACAGGCTGATTGGTTGGCTATTTGAGGCAGTAAAGGGGGCTTTGCTTTTCTTGGGTAGCGGAATGACTTTCGCTTCCCTCCAGGCCTGAGGACACACACTTTGTAGTATGCTTAGATTGAAGGTATGGCAAATAGTAGTGGCAATATCGTCCGATATTATCCTTTGTAATTTCCATCCAAGTCTTCATACCTCAGTGGCCTGTCATTGTTGATAGACAACAAACATTTTTTATAATAATATCATCAAAGGTATTATCTAAGTGAGTTTCAGAGATAGTCAGATTATGAATGTCATCTGTTACTAGCAAGTAATTGTACATATGTTAATGTTGGCTATTTTTAGCACTAGACTAACTTACCAAGCAAAAAATTGTTAGCTGATATGGCTAATTGAGTGACTGTTGGTGACTGACGTAACAAGCGGAAAATTGCTTACAGTATGTACAACCAGATTTCTAACTATTCTAACTCTTAAAAGTAAGTTGAGACCCAGACTGAGTTACCAAAATTAAGTAATTTCTTGCAGTTTTAAAGCAAGTTTTCTGCAGTTCCACACATTTTGCCATTGGGCAGAGAGAAACGTAGCAATTTCTAACACATTTCATGCAATTCTTCTGATTTTGCCATGGGGCAGAGATAATTTTTTTCAGTTTCAAAGATAATCCCCTGCAACTCTACACATTTTGCCATGACTTATGCCATGTTAAGGATATCTGAGTCAGATTGTGTATTCTACTATTCTAACTCTCAACAGAAAGTTAAGACATCAACTGAAGGTTTGGAGCCCGCTAGCTGGCCCGGGGCCCGACGCGACCGCTTATGCCTGGAGACAGCCCTGGTCTGAAACCTGACACTTCAAGTCAGCTCCACTGAGACAGCGGAAGTGGAGAGCAGACAGATGGGGCTTTCTGGCATTATAAGGTGCAGGAACCTATGGTGTTCAGAGTGCTTTGAACACACCATTTCAGTCGGAACCGGTCCAGATCCGCTCAAAGTCCCCAACATCTGAGTTTAAGTGATCTCAAATTAAATTATATTTCATTTTTAACCCATCTAAAAAAATGGGCCATTTTACTCAAAAACATATATTCATCATTAGTCCACTTCTGACTTTTGCCCCACAAAATTGCTCATGTAAACATCCAAGTTGATGCATTTAGCACTTTCCGGAGAGTTCTACATTGTGGTGCGCTAGTGAGTGAGGGGCTTTGGGCTAGTGAAAATGTATTTCCCGCTAGTTTGGCTAATTCAGATTCAGCCACTTCCAACCACAGAGATAAATCAAGTTCCAACACAAAGCACCCTCCATTTTTTCTGTTCTGAGCACTGTGATAACCTACCACTGAGTTCCAGCCCTGATCTCCCCTACTTCAGCTAGTTCAGATGTTCCAACAGTGTGTCAGTCACCATCTCCCTGAGGCCACAGTCACTCTACAGGTACCCTAGGGGTGGGTGCTAATGGACCCCCACTCATTACCACCCTCTTTACACTCCTCTGTACACACATTGTCCCCTGTGTTTCAGTGCTGGGTGCCACCAACCCTCCCATACATTTCCAATAAGATATGCTCTACCTTCCTTTCCAAATTACAACCCGGCTTGCGCTCGCTGCCACCCTAAAGCTGCTTAATTACGGTCATTGGCACTTGTCTGAAGGCCTCCTTTATCCCCCATGCTCCAGAAATAGCCCCTGTCGCAGCACAGAGGCACACCAGATCAAACGCTTCCCAATGGGAAGGGGTCATTACTGCAGCGCAGGGCGGACACACCCCTATGGGTGCCGCACCACGCCCTGGCCCAAATTGCAGACCTGGCCCGCGCCAAGACACAAGGCTGTTCTTTGATGCACCGAAACACAATGCAGTCTGTTTAGATGTCAGGGTTTACAGTGTGGTATACTGTACATGCAATAAATGTACATAACAGCACAGTATTGCCAGAAATGTGTGATACGTTATAATGTGCATGTGACCAATACACTGGATTAAAATGGACATTATAGTTTGTGATTTGATAGAATGGTGTATTGGTTCTTTTGTTTATTTAATCTTTTAGGATACACAATCACAGCTAAAAGCTAAATTGCGTTATAAGCCTACAAAATAAAAATGAAGATATAAATATATATGCAAGCCTACAAGCAATAGAAATAGTCCTAGCAATAGAAACAGGGTCACCTGTAGAACACCATGGCAATGAAATGGGAAAAAGCCATACCTTTTAATGTTTTTTAGACATCAACACCAAACTTGGAACTGTACATATCTTCAGGAACATGTTATCAATCATTAGCATGAGTTTCAAGCTGATCCAACAAAGTGGCATGGATGTATAGGCATTTATAGCCCAAAGTCTCTTGCCTTTAAATTGTTTAACTTGGGTCAAATGTTTCGGGTAGCCTTCCACAAGCTTCCCACAGTAAGTTGGGTGGATTTTGGCCCATTCCTCCTGACAGAGCTGGTGTTATTATTCTATGTTTCTTACAGTAATTGTCGTGGGGTTTTATATGATGACTAAGGACAACATTTATCTTGTAGTTGTTACATTGTCAGAGCATACACTTTTCTTATAATACTCATAGAAGACACATAATAATTCATGTTTTTTTGTCTCATATATGTCATACCATGTCTTGTAGGAAAATCACCACAATATTGTATTCAATTGTGTTTCCTACATGAGGCACATAAGTTAACACATATACAAATACAGTACTGACATACTGTTTACATCAAAACATTTAAAAAAATATGACAGATAGATTTAATAATTTTCTGCCATACAAGATTCTTATTTGATTTGAATGATTATTTTAGTGGATAACCCTTGTCTCCTATAAAGAGAGAGAGAGCCACTAGCACAACTCAAGTCGCTTTAGCAATGGCAAATATACTTCAAATGATCAGGCAACACTCACCAGTAAGCCATCAATCATCAACAGCTCCCTCCTGTAGGCAAAGAACAACATTGCTGTTCGGCGGAAGGAATGAGTCGTGCGTTCCACCTGGCCGCCACATTCCT
Source organism: Salvelinus sp. IW2-2015 (assembly GCF_002910315.2). Lineage (NCBI taxonomy): Eukaryota > Metazoa > Chordata > Actinopteri > Salmoniformes > Salmonidae > Salvelinus > Salvelinus sp. IW2-2015. The sequence goes on along the minus strand of NC_036842.1, from coordinate 449,571 downwards.
CAGCATTTTTGCTATAACATTTCACCTGTACATTAAGTGAGTGGAAGTATTTTCTGTTCACATAGTTGAACTCGTTTTGGCATTGCGCTTTGATGGCGATGTGGGGGGTCGTCTATTTCTCCGATTGTATTTCCGAACACCTTGATGGCACAGAAACTCTTCTTGTGTATGGAAATTGGATGTAACTGTGGGTTTTGCTAAATCTCACACTTTGCGTGGAAATGAGCCCATGCATGGTTTAAGCACATATTTGTGCCCATGCATGATTGATAAATCAGGCCCCAGGTTTTTTGTTCAGCTCAGCCATCAGCTTTGCTCAGATGTTGAGTGCTATCTTGCTCATGTTGTATCCCTCCTTAGAGTCGAACACAGACTCTTTGTCTGGCATCAGGATATACGGTGCATTCGGAAAGTGTACAGATCCCTTGACTTTCTCCAATTTTTTTATGTTACTCCCTTTGTTATGCTGGTGAATGAGGACCCAAAAGCGACGTAATAGTAACAGAGTCTTTATTCCAGTATTAAACAAATAATGATTCTCCTGGATATTATCAATGGTAATCCTCTCGTCAATAGAGAGGAACGACTGGAGACGCGACCACAGACTGCAGGTCGCTTCAGGAAGGCACTGGCCGTAGCTGACATAGACACCTGCTCACACGCAGCATCTGAAGAAGGCAAAGAACACGACAGGGCGGAACAAGGACACAGGACAGCAAACATCAAACAAGAATCCGACAAGGACAGAAGCGGAAAACAGAGGGAGAAATAGGGACTCTAATCAGAGGGCAAAATAGGGGACAGGTGTGAAAGAGTAAATGAGGTCGTTAGGAGAATGAGAAACAGCTGGGAGCAGGAACGGAACGATAGAGAGAGAGAGCGGGAGAGGGAGAGAGGGAGGAGGAGAGAGAGAGAGAGAAAGAGGGAAAGAACCTAATAAGACCAGCAGAGGGAAGCACAGGGACAAGACATGATCAAAGACAAAACATGACACCCTTATTCTAAAATGGATGAAATATACTTTTTTTCTCATCAACCTACAAACAATAACCCATAATGACAAAGCAAAAACACTTTTTTATAATTGTTTACAAAACTATTAAATATAAAAACTGAAATATCACATTTACATAAGTATTTAGACCCTTTATTCTGTTCTTTGTTGAAGCACTTTTGGCAGTGATTACAGCTTTGACTCTTCTTAATTAGGACGCTACAAGCTTGGCACACCTGAATTTTGGGAGTTTCTCCCATTCTTCTCTGCAGATCCTCTCAAGCGCTGGTTGGATAGGGAGCTTCGCTGCACAGCTACTTTCAGGTCTATCAAATGAAATTAAATCAAATAAAATGTTATTGGTCACATAAACGTGGTTAGCAGATGTTATTGTGAGTGTAGCGAAATGCTTGTGCTTCTAGTTCCAACAGTGCAACAAAACAATTACCTAATACACAAATCTAAAGGAATGGAATAAGAATAAGTAAAGGAATGGAATAAGAATATATACATATAAATATATGGATGAGCAATGACAGAGCTGCATAGGCAAGATGCAATAGATGGTATAAAATACAGTATATACATATGAGATGAGTAATGTAAGATATGTGAACCTTATTACGTGGCATTATTAAAGTGACTAGTGATCCATTTATTAAGGTGGCCAATGATTGCAAGTCTGTAGACAGCAGCCACTCTGTGATAGTGATGGCCATGAGATAGAAGCTGTTTTTCAGTCTCTCGGTCCCAGCTTTTATGTACCTGTTCTGACCTCGCCTTCTGGATGGTAGCAGGGTGAACAGGCAGTGGCTCGGGTGGTTGCTGTCCTTGATGATCTTTTTGGCCTTCCTGTGACATCGGGTGGTGTAGGTGTCCTGGAGGGCAGGTAGTTTGCCCCCGGTGATGGTGCAGACCTAGTAAGGTGCAGACCTCACTACCCTCTGGAGAGCCTTACGGTTGTGGGCGGCGCAGTTGCCGTGCCAGGCGGTGATACAGCCCGACAGGACGCTCTCGATTGCGCATCTGTAAAAGTTTGCGAGTGTTTTTGGTGACAAGCCAAATTTCTTCAGCCTCCTGAGGTTGAAGAGGCGCTGTTCTTCACCACGCTGTCTGTGTGGGTGGACCATGATGTTTGTACGTGATGTGTACCTCGAGGAACTTAAAACTTTCCACCTTCTCCACTACTGTCCTGTCGATGTGGATAGGGGGTGCTCCCTCTGCTGTTTCCTGAAGTCCATGATCATCTCCTTTGTTTTGTTGACGTTGAGGGTGAGGTTATTTTCCTGACACCACACTCCGAGGGCCCTCACCTCCTCCCTTTAGGCTGTCTCGTTGTTGTTGGTGATCAAGCCCACTACTGTTGTGTCGTCTGCAAACTTGATGATTGAGTTGGAGGCGTGCATGGCCACACAGTCATGGGTGAACAGGGAGTACAGGAGAGGGCTGAGAACACACCCTTGTGGGGCCCCAGTGTTGAGGTTCAGCAGGGTGGAGATGTTGTTTCCTACCCTTACCACCTGGGGGCGGCCCGTCAGAAAGTCCAGGACAGGGTACTATGGTGTTAAATGCTGAGCTGTAATCGATGAACAGCATTCTTACATAGGTATTCCTCTTGTCCAGATGGGTTAGGGCAGTGTGATTGCGATTGCGTCGTCTGTGGACCTATTGGGGCGGTAAGCAAATTGGAGTGGGTCTAGGGTGTCAGGTAGGGTGGAGGTGATATGATCCTTGATTAGTCTCAATAAGGCACTTAGTACTATCAATGCACAAGGCGAGACCCAGAATTAGACATAGGAGGCAGAGGTTTATTAATCCAAAGGGGTAGGCAAGAGAATGGTCGTGGATGGGCAAAAAGGTCAAAACCAGATCATAGTCCAGCAGGTACCGAAGGGCTGGCAGAATCAAGGTCAGAGCAGGCAGGATGATCAGGCAGGCAGGAAAGTAGTCCAGAGACAGGCAGGGGTCAAAACCGGGAGAACTATAAAAAGAGAATAGAAAAGGAGTATGGGAAAAACACGCTGGTTGACTTGACTAAGCATACAAGACGAATTGGCACAGAGAGACAGGAAACACAGGGATAAATACACTGGGGAAAATAAGCGACACGTGGAGGGGGTGGAGACAATCACAGGAACAGTTGAAACAGATCAGGGCATGACAGGTACATCATAGACGTCAAATGGTTGAAATGAAAATGAGGAATGTGTATCTGGGAACTTATCGTTGTGAGTCCAGCTGACCTGTAGAGTCTGGTTCAGTTTGGCCGCATGGTCGCTTTGTTGGACAAGTTCGCATGAAAAAACTTTCATGCAAGCTCATTGCCTTAAAACTGCCATATTGTTTGAGCTAGAGTCTTGGACAATATTGCTAATACCTAAACATGGCCACTGTAAACCAATGAACAGTCACGTGAGCGTGACCTGGCACATAAATGCATATATGGCTTTTTCTGTGGCTTAACCAACTAGGCTGGTAATTTAATTAACTTCTGTCAATAGGGGGGCGCTGTTTTCACTTTGGAAAAAATCGTGCCCAAATTAAACGGCCTCGTACTCTGTTCTAGATCATACAATATGCATATTATTATTACTATTGGATAGAAAACACTCTGAAGTTTCTAAAACTGTTTGAATTATATCTGTGAGTAAAACAGAACTCATTTGTCAGCAAACTTCCATATAGGAAGTGAAAAATCTGAAAACGAGGCTCTGTTTCAGGGCCTGCCTATTCAACTGGCCTTTATTTATCGATATGTATGCACTTCATACGCCTTCCACTAGATGTCAACAGGCAGTGGAAGGTTGAATGGGGTGTCTAGCTTGATCTGAGGCCGAATAAGAGCTTTAGGAGTGACAGGTCCGGTATTTTCTTTGTCTTCGACGGCGCGCGGGGGAGCTCGACATTTTCTTCTGAAAAGCGTTCGGTATACACGGCGAATAACACAGCGAATATGACCTGGCACATAAATGCATATATGGCTTTTTCTGTGGCATAACCTCTTGACACTACAGGGGGTGCTGTTTCAACTTCGACATTTAGTGTTCCCAAATTAAACTGCCTCGTACTCAATTCTTGCTCGTACAATATGCATATTATTATTACTATTGGATAGAAAACACTCTCTAGTTTCTAAAACCGTTTGAATTATTTCTCTGAGTGAAACAGAACTCGTTTGGCAGCGAAATTCCTGATAGGTATTGCAAAATCTGAAAATGTTGAATCTGTTCTAGGATCAGTTTAAAACTCTGTATGCATCCTATGGGTCGTCATGAACTGCACCCGCCTTCCCCTGGATGTCAGTAACCAATGAGAAGTGGAATGGAGCTTCTACGTAGATCTCAGAGCTTATAAAACGCCATGGCATGCAGTGTCCGCTCTTTTCGACTTTCGTCAAGACGCAGAGGAGGACATCAGAATGGCATGCTCAAACGCTCTCGTTTTATGTATATCCGTCTGTGATTTAATTCGATATAAGTGTTAGAAACATCATAACGAAGTTATTTTAAACCGAGTTATATCAGTTTATGCGAGTATATTGCTATTTTCGGTATTTCCTTAGTATTGCGCTTTAACGATTTGGGCATGTCTGTGCGACATAGCTATTGTTAGCTGCTAATTCCAAAGGTGAAGAGGACGTTTTACAACCGTGCAACGATTCTTTTGGACAAAGGACAACTTGCCCAAGATTCTGATGGAAGCTCGTCCAAAAGTAAGAGCTATTTATGATGTTATTCCGTATTTATGTGGAAAAATGCAAAAGTGTTTGGTCGCCATTATTGCGGCACTGGTCTGGCTGTAACGCACACTGTATGTCTAGTAACGTTAATTTTAAAAATCTAACACAGCGATTGCATAAAAGATAATTTATCTTTCATTAGCTGTCCAACTTGTATTTTTTAGTCAAGTTATGAGTAGTTTTCGATTAGAATAGGTGTTTCTCCAAGATGGCGCCGGTCAGATTGCTCCAAGTTTTGCCACTATTCTCATTGTTATAACACGATTTGTGCCGCTAAATAATGCACATTTTCGAACAAACTCTATATGCATTGTGTAATATGATGTTATAGGACTGTCATGTGAAATTCTGAGAAGGTTAGTGAAAAAATTAATATCTTTTGGTGACTTATACTAATCGCTATTTTTTGCTTGAATCAATGCTGTTGTGATGTTTGCTATTGTGGTAAGCTAATATAACGTTATATTGTGTTTTCGCTGTAAAACACTTAGAAAATCTGAATATTGTCTGGATTACAAACATCGTGTCTTTCAATTGCTGTACGCTGTGTATTTTTAAGAAATGTTTTATGATGGAGTAATTAGTAATACACGGTTGCTCTCTGTAGTTATTCTAGTCGCTTTGGTGAGTTTTGTGATAGTGGCTGCAATGGTAAACTATGATTTATACCTGAAATATGCAAATTTTTCTAACAAAACATATGCTATACAATAAATATGTTATCAGACTGTCATCTGATGAAGTTTTTTCTTGGTTAGTGGCTATTTATATCTTTATTTGGTCGAATTTGTGATAGCTACTGATGGAGTAAAAAACTGGTGGAGTAAAAAAATTGTGTCTTTTGCTAACGTGGTTAGCTAATAGATTTACATATTGTGTCTTCCCTGTAAAACATTTTAAAAATCAGAAATGATGGCTGGGTTCACAAGATGTGTATCTTTCATCTGGTGTCTTGGACTTGTGATTTAATGATATTTAGATGCTAGTATTTACTTGTGACGCTATGCTAGGCTATGCTAGTCAGCTTTTTTACTGTGGGGGGTGCTCCCGGATCCGGGTTTGGGAGGAATTAGAGGTTAACCAACTAGGCTGGTAATTTAACAATTTTATTCCTATTTACAGATGGCATACAAGTCTCTTATTAACCTGTCTAGCGGAACCCCCCCCACATTCCACTGAAAAGGCAGCGCGCGAAATTCAAAAAATATTTTTTTGAAATATTTAACTTTCACACATTAACAAGTCCAATACAGCAAATGAAAGATAAACATCTTGTGAATCCAGCCAACATGTCCGATTTTTTAAATGTTTTACAGCGAAAACACCACGTATATTTATGTTAGCTCACCACCAAATACAAAAAAGCACAGACATTTCTTTCACAGCACAGGTAGCTTGCACAAAACTCCCAAATAGAGATAGAATTAGTCACTAACCAAGAAACAACTTCATCAGATGACAGTCTTATAACATGTTATACAATAAATCTATGTTTTGTTCGAAAWATTTGRATATTTCAGGTATAAATCATAGTTTTACATTGCAGCTACAATCACAAATAGCACCGAAGCAGCWAGAARAARTACAGAGASCAACGTGAAATACCTAAATACTKATCATAAAACATTTATGAAAAATACATGGTGTACAGCAAATGAAAGATAAACATCTTGTGAATCCAGCCAATATTTCAGATTTTTTAAGTGTTTTACAGCGAAAACACAATATAGCATTATATTAGTTTACCACAATAGCCAAAAACACAACCCATTTATCAGCAGCAAAAGTTAGCGATCGCAAAAAACCAGCAAAAGATATATAATTTTTCACTAACCTTGACAACCTTCATCAGATGACAGTCCTATAACATCAGGTTATACAATACACTTATGCTTTGRTCGAAAATGTGCATATTTAGAGCTGAAATCCGTGGTTATACATTGTGAAAAKGTAGCAACTTTTTCCCAGAATCTCCGGATATATTTCTGACACTCACCTAATCTGACCAAATAACTCATCATAAACTTTACTAAAAAATACATGTTGGATAGCAAATGAAAGATACACTAGTTCTTAATGCAATCGCCGTGTTAGAATTCTAAAAATAACTTTAGTACGACATACAGCTTACGTTATAGCGAGACAGCGCCTGCAATGAGGGCGGAAATAGTACTAAACATTTTCCACAGTAATACGAAATAACATCATAAATGGTTCCATAAATGGTCAAAGAATAGTAATCACGGTGGTTGTCGAGGGTGCAACAGGTCAGCACCTCAGGAGTAAATGTCAGTTGGCTTTTCATAGCTGATCATTCAGAGTATCTCTACCGCTCTAGAGAGATGAAAACAGCAGGTTTGGGACAGGTAGCACGTCCAGTGAACAGGTCAGGGTTCCATAGCCGCAGGCAGAACAGTTGAAACTTGAGCAGCAGCACGGCCAGGTGGACTGGGGACAGCAAGGAGTCATCAGGCCAGGTAGTCTTGAGGCATGGTCCTAGGGCTCAGGTTCTCAGAGAGGGAGAAAGAAAGAGAGAATTAGAGAGAGCATATTTAAATTCACACAGGACACAGGATAAGACAGGAGAAAAACTCCAGATATAACAGATTGACCCTAGCCCCCCGACACATAAACTACTGAAGCATAAATACTGGAGGCTGAGACAGGAGGGGTCGAGAGACACTATGGAAAGTTGGTAAGGACATCTACTTTGTGGATGACACAAGTAATTTTTACAACAATTGTTTACAGATGGATTATTTCACATATAATTCACTGTATCACAATTCCAGTGGGTCAGAAGTTTACATACACTAAGTTGACTGTGCCTTTAAACAGCTTGGAAAATTCCAGAAAATTTGGTCATGGCTTAAGAAACGTCTGATAGGCTAATTGACATCATTTGAGTCAATTGGAGGTGTACCTGTGGCTGTATTTCAAGGCCTACCTTCAAACTCAGTGCCTCTATGCTAAGACAGGGAATTTTTACTAGGATTAAATGTCAGGAATTGTGAAAAACTGAGTATTTGGCTAAGGTGTATGTAAACTTCCGACTTCCAAGGTGGGGGTTGTGCTTACAGCCCAACACCGTGCAGGACGTTTGGCATTTGCCAGAGAACACCAAGATTGGCAAATTCGCCACTGGTGCCCTGTGCTCTTCACAGATGAAAGCAGGTTCACACTGAGGACATGAGCACATGTGACAGACGTGACAGAGTCTGGAGACGCCGTGGAGAACGTTCTGCTGCCTGCAACATCTTCCAGCATGACCGGTTTGGCGGTGGGTCAGTCATGGTGTGGGGTGGCATTTCTTTGGGGGGCCTCCATGTGCTCGCCAGAGGTAGCCTGACTGCCATTAGGTACCGAGATGAGATCTTCAGACCCCTTGTGAGACCATATGCTGACACATGCACATTTGTGGCCTGCTGGAGGTCATTTTGCAGGGCTCTGGCAGTGCTTAAAAACCAGCCCATACCTTTAGCATCATTGTTCAGTGTGAGATTGAAAACACCAAGATCTGGCTGTTTCACCACCTCCTCAAACACATCCCCATCAACTTCAGTTCCAGACCCATCATACAGCTTTGCCTCTGATAAACTACTAAGTGGGATCTCAAATTTCAGGAAAGCTGTGACAAACATTAAAACAACAACCTACAATTAGAATTGTAATCGTAATGGTAAGAGTAATCAGACAGACTTGTAAATCTATGAACACAATACATTTATTTCCAATCATTCCAGTTTACCTCCAACCAAAAGGTTTTCAAGTGTCAGGTCAATGATCTTGACATATTTATGTTCACCATTGAATTTCGCCCTGATCAGCATGACTACGTCTGAAAGCAGTTAATGGTACGAGATAAGGCCAACATGGATGAAAAAGCATTACATTTGTATTTCAATCATGACACTTTATATTAGGATGACTACAAACATTTTCACCAATACTCCTTTACTTAGCAATGCTAATTTCAAAGTATATTATGAAAATATTGGATCATGACCACAACTTGTCTGATATCACTTAAAGCAGGTCCCAGAAAACAGACTATTCAACTTACATTCACTGTCCAGAAATATTGACACGGCCAAATTAGTCCAGTAAAATACACTCATAATTCCAGCTAGTCACTATATTATGATGACATGTTCTAGGGTTAGTCTTACAAGACGGCCAAAATGAAATGGTTATAAAGCAAGTGGGAAACACAGTTAGCTAGACTAGCTAGCTGCCAATGCAATGGCCACAATATTTATCTATAAGCATCACGCACAAGACTAAAATGCAGTTATAATTTGGCAAAATAAACCACTCACCTTAAATCAGATTAGTCCTCAATATGTAGTAAGCAGCTGAAATAAAGAGATCAAACTAGCATGAGGCTAAATAGGCTTGGTGCTGAAATGAGACACGCGCCCATGGAACCAACACATGGAGTAGACTAACTGCACAGGACAGGGGCAAGCTAGTTAACTAGCATGCTAGCTATCTAGCAAAGACTTGCAAAAAGTGAAGTTTGGTGCACTCTAGGCAGAGTTCCTCTGTCCAGTGTCTGTGTTCTTTTGCCCATCTTAATCTTTAATTTTTATTGGCCAGTCTGAGATATGGCTTTTTCTTTGCAACTCTGCCTAGAAGGCCAGCATCCTGGAGTCACCTCTTCACCGTTGAAATTGAGACTGGTGTTCTGCGTGTACTATTTAATGAAGCTGCCAGTTGACGACTTGTGAGGTGTCTGTTTCTCAAACTAGACAATCTAATGTACTTGTCCTCTTGCTCAGTTGTGAGGGCCTCCCACTCCTCTTTCTATTCTGGTTAGAGCCAGTTTGCGTTGTTCTGTGAAGGGAGTAGTACACAGCGTTGTACGAGATCTTCAGTTTCTTGGGAATTTCTTGCATGGAATAGGCTTCATTTCTCAGAGCTAGAATAGACGGATGAGTTTCAGAAGGAAGTTCTTTGTTTCTGGCAATTTTGAGCCTGTAATCAAACCCACAAATGCTGATGCGCCAGTTTTATTGATTCTTTAATCAGAACAACAGTTTTAACATAATTGCAAAAGGCTTTTCTAATGATCAATTAGCCTTTTAAAATGATAAACTTGTATTATCTAACACAACGTGCCATTGGAACACAGGAGTGATGATTGCTGATAATGGGCCTCTGTACGCCTATGTAGATATTCCACAAAAAATCTGCCGTTTCCAGCTGCAATAGTCATTTACAACATTAACAATGTCTACACTGTAAAATGTGCTTTTCTTTCAAAAACAAGGACATTTCTAAGTGACCTCAAACTTTTGAACGGTAGTGTACATCGGTCCATGGGAAGAGAAATTGTCTATAAATGGAGAAAGTTCAGCACTGTTGCTACTCTCCCTAGGAGTGGCCGTCCTGCAAAGATGACTACAAGAGCACAGCGCAGAATGCTCAATGAGTTTAAGAAGAATCTTGGTGTCAGCTAAAGACTTAAAGAAGTCTCTGGAACATGCTTACATCTCTGTTGACGAGTCTACGATACGTAAAACACTAAATGAGAATGGTGTTCATGGGAGGATACCACGGAAGAAGCTACTGTTGTGCCCCCCAAAAAGTTTGCAAAAGAGCATATGGATGTTTCACAGTGCTACTGGAAAAATATTCTGTGGACAGATTAAACTAAAGTTGAGTTGTTTGGAAGGAACACACAACACTATGTGTGGAGAAAAAAAGGCACAGCACACCAACATCAAAACCTCATCCCAGCTGTGAAGTATGGTGAAGGGAGCAACATGGTTTGGAGCTGCTTTGCTGCCTCAGGGCCTGGACAGCTTGCTATCATTGACGGAAAAATGAAGTTTATCACAGACATTTTGCAAGAGAATGTAAGGTTATCTGTCCGCCAATTGAAGCTAAACAGAAGTTGGGTGATGCAACAGGACAACGACTCAAAACACAGAAGTTAATGAACAACAGAATGGCTTCAACAAAAGAAAATACGCCTTCTGGAGTGGCCCAGTCAGAGTCCTGACCTCAGCCCGATTGAGATGCTGTGGCATGACCTCGAGAGCGGTTCTCAGACACCCCAAGAATATTGCTGAACTGAAACAGTTTTGTAAAGAAGAATGGGCCAAAATTCCTGCTGACCGTTGTGCAGGTCTGATCCGCAACTAGAGAAAACATTTGGTTAAGGTTATTGCTGCCAAAGTAGGGTCAACCAGTTATTAAAACCAAGGGTTCACATACTTTTCCCACCCTGCACTGTGAATGTTTACACTGTGTGTTCAATGGGGTTATGTGGCATGGGGTTATGTTTACATGAAAAAACACGTTTACATTACCAAGTACATTCATGGGGTAAACCTACTCTAAGAGTGTGTGTTAGGCTGTTTGAGAGAAGGTTTGAATCCTAATCAACCCATCCAATGTGAGTACATCTGTTGTTGATGTACAGTAAATCAGAAAAGCTACAGTACTCTGTAGTAGTCAAGCCGCTTATGCTGAAATGCTTTGTTAGTGCATAGGTCAAATTAGCTTTTGAATTTCCTGTCTTTTTCGGGTTTTAGACATACGCTAATATTTCACTTTAAAACAGTTTTTTTTATAAATGTTTTATACAATTAGAGTAGATTGGTGTGTAATGATGTGTTGTGTGATGTACTGGTTTATTTTGTATTTATTTTGTACATAACTGCCTTAATCTTGTTTTGGACCCAAGGAAGAGTAGCAGCTAATGGGGATCTGTAATAAAATACAAAACTAAATTGATACTTGATAGTATAAATGAAAATGTTATAACATAGTTGTTTGTGAAAAAACATTTCTCAAAATAGTCTCGACAATTTTCCATACCCATAAAATATTATATGTAATATCCTACCCAAAATATGTCATAAGTAATGTTACACTAAGTAGAATTGCAGGGAATTAGCTTCAAAACAACAAACTAGGGCTTTGAATTAAACAAAACCAACTTGGTGGTATACTTAAAACATATCTTGATGAACAATAATACAAAAAATAGGACCAAATGCAGGCTCTGGTTAGCATTTATGCCTCCAAACTTGACCAACTCACAATGACCTCCCGGGTGGCGCAGTGGTCTAAAGCACTGCATCGCAGTGCTAGCTGCGCCACCAGAGTCTCTGGGTGCACGCCCAGGCTCTGTCGCAGCCGGCCGCAACCGGGAGGTCCGTGGGGCGACGCACAATTGGCATAGCGTCGTTAGGGAGGGTTTGGCCGGTAGGGATATCCTTGTCTCAGTATGTAAAATGTAATAAAATGTATGCACTCTACTGTAAGTCGCTCTGGATAAGAGCGTCTGCTAAATGACTAAAATGTAAAAAATGTAATTTCCCATACATCTGTTGAACTTATTTGGTCTGTCATAATAGCTAATGTAAGTCAGTTGTACAATTCTCATCCCTTACAATGGGCAAACATATGGTGTAATTTGTGTGCTTGTGTCATAAAGAACACTGCTGTTATTCTACATACTTCTTCTATTACTGTAAAACTTAAATTAATAGCCTGGGCGTTTATTTGCTTCAATCACGGAACAATACTGCCTCTTACTAGACAGCAGCGTCCATATCCTTAATGCACACAGCTGTTGCTCAATAACATTTAGAAAAGACTACCACACTGTTTATTGTGACGATTATGACCAGTATAAACATTATAATAACAAATCCATTGCAGATCAGACTTGCAAAGAAAAGTCGACCTATATAAACCCCCGATTTCGTGCTTCAGCACCCTTTTCTCACTCCTTGCACAACACGATCTCACACTATCACTTCAGTATAAACGTGAAAGTAGGGACCTGGACAAACGTTGAATACTAAAGTCCATCTGATCTCACTGCGTTGCGCCTCGTGGCGCCCGTAGTAAAGCCGATCATGTCAAACTACACTGCTGTCTCATCCATGGCAATGATGTTGCTCTCCTTTATTTTCTTTTGAGCAATCTGTACAATACTCACTGAAGTTCAGTCGCAAACAATTCATTTAGACCCGGCCTTTATTTGAAGCAGCTGTTTATTTGCTGAAATGCGTGCCGATATCTGGCAATTAAAAGGACCAGGCGGATATTTGAGACTGCGTTTAATTTTTTACAGTATTCCACTTCTTCACAGTTTTGCTGGTGCAACTACTTTTTTTGAAGCTATGTCCTGTACAGTGTTGTAAGTCATAGAAAGTATCTTGTTATGTACTTCAAACAAAGTTGTGATGTTTTGAATGTTCATTTGAAGTTCAAAGCATACCATTGACCAATTAAGAGCTGCTTTCACAACCCCCCCCATGAACTTAGTCTATCCCGTATGAACTTTTAACAATTCGACCCATGCTTGTAATAATTGTAAATGTCTTTAGGAACGTATCTGCGCCAATTAACATAAGACAGCTTTATCCTCCTAAAATAAGACAGCTAAATGTCCTTGAATATAAAAAGCCTCTTCAGCTGAACAGCATGGAATGAACCAGGCCCAAGATATGCCGAATGACAAGCATTTTTCAGTCCCTATTTCTGCTCCTTTACATCATATACTGTAAGCCTTCCTGTTGCTTGCCAGGGGAAATGAAATATTTATTATATAGCCCTGAGGGCTTTTGCAGAGAGAGTTTTTGGTGGACTTAAAGAAAGGGTAAGTCTTTCGGCTTGGCTTCCTCTTGTGGCATATGAGAAGCAGGAGGTGGAGGTACGGTTACATCAGCTATTAAAGAAACAGGCAGCAGGAATGGGAGTCGAGAGGTTAGGGAGCAGAGTCAGCGAGTTCCACATTCAGTGTGAATGAAAGGCTATCGGCCCCCTCAAGGAGCTCAAGTCATGATTACCCGATCACCCAATTACAATTAAGTCCTCTTCATACTCCATCGTTTCTCTTCATTTCAGGTTGATGTACTGGATGGATGGAGAGATGGAAGAAATCAATGGATTTCATCTGTCTATTCTATTTAATCATAAATCGTTAAATGAAAGAGTTTGAATTTAGGGGGAGATTCAGATTCAGTGTTTAATAGTCACATACAGTACACAGTGTTGCAGGTGTGTTTGCAGGGTTCAGTGAAAATCTTAGGCTCAGAGTGTATTTTCTTTTGTTGAAGCCAAAAAAAACAATAGAAGAGAGGGGAAGTGGATGAGTCAGATAAACAAGGATTTCTTTACATTTTGGGAGCATAGGGCATCCAAGGCCCTCCACCTACAAAAAATATGAGTGTTGGAGTGTGCCCCTTTCTGTAATAATAAGGAATTTGATGTATAGCATTTCTTTTGACTTTTACTTAAGTATGACCATTGAGTACGTAAGTACATTTAAAACCAGATAGTTTTACTCAAGTGGTATTTTACTGGGTGACTTTTACTTGAGTCATTTTCTATTGAGGTATATTTTATTTTACTCAAGTATAACAATGTAATATTTTTCCACCACTGGGATAGACACATCATTCCACACAATACGGGCTACTTATCAGAGCGCAAATAAAGGATTACTCAGTACCCATTATTCTAGCCATGATTTGGTTCAAGACTTCAAATCAGAGTTTCTACACATCTGAAGTTGATATTTTAAGTCTTGAACCAAATAGAATAATGCTATACATCAAATTCCTTATTATTAAGCAAACCGGACAGCACGATTTTCTTGTTTTTGATTTATTTACAGACAGAAAGGGGCACACTCCAACGTCATTTAGAAATTCAGTATTTATGTTTAGTGAGTCCGCAGATCAGAGGAAGTAGGAATGACAATGCGTTATATTAATAGGTGCACGAATTAGACAATAATTCTGTCCTACCTGAGCATTGTAAATGTAACAAGTACTTTGTATGGGAGTAAAATGTACATATTTTCTTTAGCAATGAAGTGGAGTCAATGTAAAAGTTCAGATACCCCCAAAAATCAGTTAAATAGTACTTTAAAGTATTTTTACTTAAGTACTTTACACCACTGATCTACCCAGGCACTTATGGCGGCTCTCCAATGGCTCTATCAGGTGACGGAAGCCATCTGATTTGTATTGAGAGGACTGCAAGATCACATGGCTCCATGGCTCCTGTCTGTAGGAAAATACTACAATTTCCTGAAGTCACAATGAGGATAAAATGTCACTATGAGGACCAGCTGAGACCCATTCCCACATCCACTGGTCTGGACTAGCTTTGGTTTTCAGATTGTTTCCCCTCACACGCACGAACACAGACAGACAAACACCCATGCTTACACACACACACTTTTCTTTATTTACTCACACACATAATATACACACCAATTTTTTGGTGCGCACACTCAAACACTAACTCTTCCCATATTTACTTAACTACACGCACATACACTGACATACATATAACACTTGAATGACAGGTGCCCCTTGTGTCACTCTCACTCAACATCAAACACACACAGAGGCTCCACACACAGAGGAAGTGAAGAGGGAGGTAGATAGCGCATAAAAAGCAAAAATAAAAAATAAAAAAACATTTTAATGATGGAGTCTCAGTCGGCTTGGGATCAAGTTGAGGCAGTTTGGGCTGGAAAGGCAATGGAGGTTCAGTGGAGGGGGCATCGATGGAACGGCCAAGGAGAAACAAAGATAGTCTGAAAAAACAGACCCGTAGCTCTTCAACAGCGCACCACACCTGCTGCTATGAATGGTCAGACACTCTATTGGAGCCGCTTCTCTGGTACTGGTCATCCATTGCCAGGAATGTAGCACCCACCTGGGTGATGCCATGGCTGATGAAAAGCGCACAAAAGCCACCAACCACATCTTGGCAGTGGTTAGGCACATTCCCTGAACAGTCCCAGAACTTCCTCTGCTACCTCTGGACACAGCATGCAGTGCTTGGTGTAATACCTCCATACAGATGAAACAAAAAGCCGCATTATTTGAATCCAAACAGCTAGCTATCAAGCCAAAAGACAGACTTTTCATCACAATCCCGCAACTCTGAAAGTCAAGACCACAGGATATAGTGATCAAATCCTAGCGCAGCCAAACCCCCAAACATTAATGTTAAAAAATGCAAAAAAAAATGTTTTAAATAATAAAATATGTAAAATATTTACAGAGCTCTCTGGCTAGGCTAGGGTGGGGAATAAGGAAGGGGGTAACGGAGTGATCTGAGTGAATGAGCATCTGTTCAAAAAGAGCTGTTGGAGTGACTTTTGGAGGGTTGGATCCTGACTTGCTGTTGAATTATTACACACTGATGCTAATTGAGGAAATATGGGGCAACCAATAAGGAAAACAGAGGATAATCATAGCTGGAAACCCCCCACATGAGCCTTTTTGTTGATTTCATGATTTTTGACTTTCAAATCTGTTTCACCATCGCCACTGTGTGAGGAGACATAAGG
Source organism: Salvelinus sp. IW2-2015 (assembly GCF_002910315.2). Classification (NCBI taxonomy): domain Eukaryota; kingdom Metazoa; phylum Chordata; class Actinopteri; order Salmoniformes; family Salmonidae; genus Salvelinus; species Salvelinus sp. IW2-2015. Next base: position 433,500 of record NC_036842.1, on the reverse strand, counting down.
GGGTTGATGGGGGGTAGGAACTAGGCAGTCAGAACACTGGGCCTGGTGTAATAGCTGATCATGGGGTCCATTTTCCAAGAGTATAATTAAGTCATTTTAGTTATCGCATCATTGGAATCTGGACAGTGACTTCACGCCAGAGAGGGGGGGTTTTAATTGGTCCTGCTGGTTCCAGTTTCAGTTCAACCAACCTGGGCTGCTGTCAGAAAGTCCCTGTGCACTCTGGAGGCGGACTCAAGCTCAATATCTTTGAATGAATCATGGCTCTGTTAAACTAATGTAAAGGAGTGATTCAAGAGCTGAATTATAAGTTGAATTGGGAACTGAATTGGAAGCCAAATAATCACGGCTATGTTAATCAGATGTAATGTAGATACAAATATTGGGAGTTCAATCAGGAGCTAAATTAAGAGCTGGGCTTGTAGCCTAAGCATGGCTCTGTTTAGCTGATGTAGCTCATAGAGGCGAGTACCAGTACCCTTTGAATCGGGGCTCCGTTTGGCTAAATTACTATGACTGCCCACTCCCTCTTGTTTATTGAGGACGGAGCAACGAAGGTGGAATTTCACAGCACACGACCCAGCCAATGCTCACATACCTATATACTGTACATACATACATACAGTACACCTATACAGTACACTTACTAGCGAACACATGCACCCTTCCCCCCACACACATGTGTACACACACAAACAGGTACACACAAACTTACAGCACACGCACGCACGCACGAGCCATCGCAGCACGCACGCACGCACACACACACACACACCACACACACACACACACACACACACACACACACACACAACACACACACACACACACACCACACCACACACACATTCAACCACATACGTCGAGTTAGCTCTGCCTACCCATGTGCAAGAAACACACATTTACGCGATATATTTGAGTATTTACAGCTATCGACCATGCTTGCCATGCCAAGATCAGCATACATCTATGATCATTCTCACTGTCAGAAACTGGATAAGTCAAGAGGAGCAAAAGTACTAGTTCACGCTTTTACGCACCCATCTGCTACCTTCCCACCCCCTCACCCACACCTTGCGCAGATTGTAGCTATAGCGTGATATTTACCCTCTGCAGGATAGCTAATCCAGCTGGCCATAAAATGGCTACCCTGCCCATGTCCACACAAGATTTCCTGGAAATCATATTGTACAGGGTGAGAAGAAACGACTACTGAAAGAAAAGAGGAGTGAATGGAGGGCATTTTCCAGGTTGGGTTGCAACACTCCTTCAGAAGCGCACAAATATAGTATGGCTCGGATTTATCAATGAAAGCATGTGTATATGTTGTGTGCGACAGTTTGATGAATCCCAATTATTTGTTGCACACGCAACTCCTAGAATATCCACATACGCCCGAATTTTGTAAAGAATACATGCATGGTTGATAAATGAGGCCCCTGGTCCTAATCATAGGGGCTCAGCATATCCCTATACCAATGGTTTACACTTTGAAACTCAGGGAATGGGTACACAGAGATGAATCAGAATCGGAACACATACACACACACAAAAGAATGATAGCTTGGTCATGTGTAAAGTACCTAGTGCTACACACAGTAACTCTAACTAACAAGCTGTGTTGTGTTGGAGATCTGTACTGAGGGATGTTGAGTCTTAGCTGGTTGGCTCAAACAGTCAGGCTCCCTTCCACTGGGTTATTCTGGTGTTATTATGAGAGGACAGGATGGTAATTATGGTTACCGGATGGCATGGCGGTATGGTGTGCCTGGTGGAAATGCCTGTGGCGTGAGTGAGTGAGTGAGTGAGTGAGTGAGTGAGTGAGTGAGTGAGTGAATGAGTGAGTGAGTGAGTGAGTGAGTGAGTGAGTGAGTGAATGAGTGAGTGAGTGAGTGAGTGAGAGCAGGTAGAATAATTGAGTGAGAGAGACCAAGCATCCACCTCTGTTTCAGAGCCTTAAATGTCATGCATCACCAACCAAACCTGCACAGGAGGACAGGTGGCATTACCCTGTATAGGAGATAAACACACACACCAGTGGAGGCTCCTCAGAGGAGGAAGGGGACCATCCTCAGTGAATTTCATAAAAATATATTAAAGTCAACAAACAATTGATTAAAACATACTGTTTTGCAATGAAGGTCTACAGTAGCCTCAACAGCACTCTGTAGAATAGCACCATGGTGTAGCCGGAGGACAGCTAGTCTCCGTACATTGACTTCAATATAAAACCTAGGAGGCTCTTCCATGGACTTACAGTTTTGACAAATTAATTAGAACTATATTTAATTTTATTATAATTTGTTTTACCTTCACTTAGCTAGCTACTTTAGCTAGCTACTCAAACACCTGGCCTACACAGAGAGGGGTACTATGTTAGCTAGCTGGCTATCCAACACTGGAACACTTCCAAGTCGAGGTAAACTTTGTTTTTTTACAAATGTATTCCCACCTGGGCCCGCTGGTGTAACTGCTAAACTGCTTGCTGTACTGCATGATTGCAGTGGGTTTACTAATGTGTTAGTTCTAGTAGCTATGTTGACTATGATGTTAGCTAATATGGTGACAACGATGTAGGCTGTGTGTAGTGGTTAGCGCTTTTCAGTGTTGTAGGACCGGTCTCCGCTGTGGGATAGTCTTGTCTTAGTGTAGGAAACATTTGTACTCAGTCTTGACTCGGTTTCGGACAGTCTGGATTTGAGCATAAAACCGCTTAGCCAGGTCAAATATAAACACTCCTTTCTTTAAACAATATCTTAACTGTTTGCGCCGTGGCGAACATATAGGCCTTCAGTGTGTGACAGGTTTGTGATTCTGAAAGGACAGCAAGCGTACTAGCGGTGCACTCATGTAGGAGAGTGCACTTTTTGTAAAACACAAAGGGCCAGTGGTGTAGTGGAGGGTGTACGCAGGTATAGGCCATATACCCACTTTTTTTCAGTCGGCATTGCTTATACTCACTTCTTAATTCTTACTGATGCGTATCAAAGTAGTGTCGTGGAGGTATACGACTTATCAATTATGTAGTACAATAGAGAAAGTAGCCTATACAATCACAAAGCACATGAAATATATTCACATGCGCGCCGCACACATTTTCTGCAGAATATTGTTAAGAGTGTGCAACTCAACTGGTTTTGACATCGGTAGCCGATAGGGTAGGAAAGGCGTTTATTACTGATATCTACCAGTAAATGCTAACTAAGGCAAAAATGGGTATGCAAACCAGGTATTGAAAAAGTTTAGTCCGAAGTGTTGGTTAGTAGGCTATTTGGGATGTGCAAGTGTCATCATGCGCTGCTTGCATCAGGGGAGTATACATGGATGGGCCCACCCACTGGGGAGCCAGGCCCTGACAGGCCCACCCAATCAGATTGATGTGGTTTAAACATTGTTTGTAGACTAAGACCATTCAAGTTTTGCCTTTTTTCTATGGAAAAAAGTGTGATTTTGAGAGTGGAAATCTGAAAAATCAATAGGGAAACTCAAAAAAACTACAGGAAAACATAGGATTTCATAAAGGGTGCATTTCCTTCACTGGGCGGGCCGTTTGGGAACTTTTGGGCAAAATTTGAAAAATTCTCCAGGCACCACTACACCACTGCATAGGGATGATGGAAAGACAGCAGTCACACACAGCATGATGTTAAAGGATAAGCAGTCCAGCAACTTGGACATACGCCAGTAGGTCCCAATCATAGGAATACAAAAACACAACCATAAGCATTTCCCAATCGAAATGTACAACTATTACTTCCCATTGCAAAAAACATTTAATGTTTAGCACACAAAGTAACCGGTGACCTAATATTTAAAGTGGAACTGACAGTGTTTTAACTACTTTGCAGATATGAAACAAACAGACAGTCATAATATCAGTAAAAAAATCTACTTCCCAGTTTATGCTACAAAACCAACTTTATAAGAGGTTTTAAAAAAAGGTTATATTTGACTCAACGTTCCCATGACGTACACTAAGGCGTTGTTGACAGAATAGATGGATGCAGTTCAATGGATGCAGTTCATTTAAATTCACCAATACATTTCTTGGTAGTTCAAAAAATATTGTTATCAGGTTGGAAATCACAGCTGGCCTGGTACATTGTTTGCTGCCTCCATTCGGGATGAACTGTTTCAGGTTCATTCACTCAATAATCTGGAGAAAAAAAACTGATGAATGTAACAAATTTATTAGGGAGATTTTCACACTGTGGGAAAGAGGGGGGGAATTCAGCAATTCGTTCTCCAGGGTTAATCCTTAAACTCGGGACCTCAGCCAAACCAGTTTGATACACAGTGGGGGTTAATCACACAGATAATTATTTCTCTTCTCACACTCTCCATAACACACATATTCCTCTCAGTCCTCTTCCTCTTTTATCCCCAAGCACTCCATGGCTTAATGATCCACAGGCTTGCCTCATTGGGGCAGGAAGTCCATATAAGGCTCGGGGGTGGAGCCAGCAGGCAAGATATCTCCCTTCAATTACCACGCCCCTAAACTCTCACTGCCTTCTGCCACAATACATATACACACTTTTTTTTTTTGAATATATCTTTATTATTCCCTGCAAACCCTACCACCCCTCCCCAATTGGAGTAAACTAATAAACAATAACACTTAGGCTTCTACCTTCAGTTTATACATACTATACACATTTTACAGACATAATCCATTTTACAATAGTTATATTTTGGTTGTTTTTAGTCCTGGCCTTCCTCTATTTCTGATGTCCATCCAGTTTGATTTCTATTTGTAACTGTACTATTTCACAAATTTCACCACACAACACACACACAACCACACACACCACACACACCACCACACACACACACACACACACACACAACACACACAACACCCCAAACACACACACACACACACACACACACACACACACACACACACACACACACACGGTATAGGTTATTGATTAGAAACTTAATACAATGACAACAGGTTGCTTGCGGACTAACACAATGTGACGCATGTTACACAAGATGGAGAGTTAAAGAGGGAGAAAGCGAAAGAGAAAAATAAGAAACACTTGGATACATTTGGAAGCTACGCTAACCCCTAAAACCTTGCCCTGAACTGACGCTCATATGGGTAAGAAGTAATGTATGTATTTACGTGTTGGAGGTCTTCGTTTGGTATCTCTGTTGGGCCCAGGCCTTGGTGGGCAGGGTTCCGCTTGGTGAGAAGGGTTTGATTGGGCCCACGCTCTCCGGACGGCCTTCTCCTTCGTTCTAAGGTGTAAGTCTGTGATTGTCCACAAGAGGTCACAATGTCCTTCTTATTAGCTGTCTGTTTACGTGCATTGGATTATTAGAGGTTCTTTTTGTCTTCTTCAACCTCGTGTTGCATTTTGGGATCGGGACTATCATAGACCTCAGCTGCAGCTTGTGGTCCTAGTCTCCTATGTTAATTGATAACTCAATACTTTTATACCCTCGGGTAAAACGGGCTGTTTTCATCATTCTCACATGCTCTCTGGGCTCCCTGGGACATGGCTAGTTACGAGGCAAAGTATCAGAATTACTATGATCTCGTTAGCGTACTAAAATCACAATCCTATCGTCACAGAAACATTCTCTTTATCCTTGATATATTTTCTACACAACGTAAATAATGTAAACCTGATATACACAGTGTAAAAGCTCTTCAAGTTACAATGTTTTTGTTATAATGTCTTTATAACAATTTTAATGACATCACAAAATAGACATTCATTTTCAATATTCCATATCTCATCATTCCCAACCTTCGGATGTTGAAATATATTGTTCCAGTGTCCATTGTTTGATGTTGAAGTTTTGGGTGGCTTTTGTGCAAAGAGACATTCCATTCGCCCAAATTAGACCCCAAAAGGAATCATCTGCTGCCTACAATTTACGATTGACGTAAGTTGTCATAAAAACCCCACATCCATCCTTCCCCCCTCTGCGGGTGATAGGGCTCTATTGAACGCTGATCCACCGTAACCTGATCCTTGGATCCTCACAGGAGAGTCATGATACTAGCTAGCTGCCAGGAGGATGACATGTCATCAAATAAAATTTTATTGGTCACATACACATATTTAGCAGATGTTATTGCGGGTGTAGCGAAATGCTTGTGTTCCTAGCTCCGTAGTATCTAACAGTGTAGTAGTATCTAAAACAATTTACAGCAATACACACAAATGTAAAAGTAAAAGAATGGAATTAAGAAATATATAAATATTAGATTGAGCAAAATATGCAAATATCATGGTACAACTATATAGACACTCAATCATTATGTTACTTTTTAATAGTACGTTTACAAAAATGTATTCTGATTAAAAGAATGAAAGGTGTGTCTCATTATGGTAAGTGGTGAAATAAGTATAGCCAGTTACAATTGTAATGGCTTAGCAGATAATAAGAAAAGACGATCAGTATTTACCTACATTTACATTACATTTAAGTCATTTAGCAGACGCTCTTATCCAGAGCGACTTACAAATTGGTGCATTCACCTTATGATATCCAGTGGAACAACCACTTTACAATAGTGCATCTAAAACTCTTTAAGGGGGGGGTTAGAAGGATTACTTTATCCTATCCTAGGTATTCCTTAAAGAGGTGGGTTTCAGGTGTCTCCGGAAGGTGGTGATTGACTCCGCTGACCTGGCGTCGTGAGGGAGTTTGTTCCACCATTGGGGTGCCAGAGCAGCGAACAGTTTTGAACTGGGCTGAGCGGGAACTGTACTTCCTCAGAGGTAGGGAGGCGAGCAGGCCAGAGGTGGATGAACGCAGTGCCCTTGTTTGGTGTAGGCCTGATCAGAGCCTGAAGGTACGAGGTGCCGTTCCCCTCACAGCTCCGTAGGCAAGCACCATGGTCTTGTAGCGGGATCGAGCTTCAACTGGAAGCCAGTGGAGAGAGCGGAGGAGCGGGGTGACGTGAGAGAACTTGGAAAGTTGAACACCAGACGGGCTGCGGCGTTCTGGATGAGCTGTAGGGGTTTAATGGCACAGGCAGGGAGCCCAGCCAACAGCGAGTTGCAGTAATCCAGACGGGAGATGACAAGTGCCTGGATTAGGACCTGCCGCCGCTTCCTGCGTGAGGCAGGGTCGTACTCTGCGAATGTTGTAGAGCATGAACCTACAGGAACGGGTCACCGCCTTGATGTTAGTTGAGAACGACAGGGTGTTGTTCCAGGATCACGCCAATTCTTAGCACTCTGGGAGGAGGACACAATGGAGTTGTCAACCGTGATGGCGAGATCATGGAACGGGCAGTCCTTCCCCGGGAGGAAGAGCAGCTCCGTCTTGCCGAGGTTCAGCTTGAGGTGGTGATCCGTCATCCACACTGATATGTCTGCCAGACATGCAGAGATGCGATTCACCACCTGGTTACCTGGCTAAAAGAGAAGGATTATAATATCTATTTGTTTACAGGAAACCCATTCAACAGTTTTAGATGAAGTTTTGTGGAAAAAGAACTGGGGGGAAAATATATTTCTCCCATGGGCAAAGAAATTCAAAAGGGGTGATGGTCTTTAATTAACAATAATTTTGATCCAAATGTGCAAAATTGTCCAAACAGATCCTCAAGGTAGATGGATTATTTTAAATATGTTATTGGACAATAAACAAATATGGCTTGTCAACCTATACGGTCCGAATAATGATGATCCAAGCTTCTTTGAAAATATATATGAGAATTTATCAACTCTACAAGCAACACTAGACTCTATTATTATAGTGGGAGATTTTAATACGGTCTTAAATACCTCTATAGACCGGAAAGGAAATCACACTAAAACTATCACCCTCAGGCACTTAAGGAAATCATGAATGTCATGGATATATTGAATTAGTGGATATATGGAGACTTAAATACCCTGATTTAGTGAGATATACATGGCGGAGGCTGAATCAAGCTAGTCGTCTTGACTACTTTCTTATACATTCTCTCTGGCACCAAAAGTTTAAAAAAGTGTTGATAGGGGATAGAATGCGGTCGGATCATCACATAATTGGCATATATATTTCTCTTAACAGAATTTCCACGTGGGCGAGGATATTGGAATTTAATCAAAGTCTACTAGTATGATAAATTGTTTTAGAACTAGGACAGAAGACTTTTATAACTGACTTTTTCAGACATACATAGGTACAGCAGATCCCCTTATTGTATGGGACACTTTAAGTGTGCCTTAGAGGCCATGCAATTCAGTACTCATCTTTAAAAGAAAAGCAATTTAGATCAAAAGAGTCCATATTAACAAAGGAAATTGAAGGACTAACAGTACAGTTAGATAGCAATAAATAACGGTCACGAGAGCACAGAATAAGTTAGTGAGAAAAAACAAAAAGAAATGGAGGAACTTATTCAAGAAAGATTCCAGTGTAATATATTATAAAAATAAAGCGAACTGGATGGAATATGGGGGAAAAAATGCACCAAATTCTTTTTTCATTCTTCAATATAGAAATGCTACCAAAAAAAATGTATTAAAAATTGTTACAAATGATGGAGTCACGCATGATTCACCAAAATTATATTTTGAAAGAGGAAGTAAAGGTACTTTAAGAATATGTTTTCGTTTCAGGCTCCTCCATCGTCCACTAACTGAAACTAATTGTATGGATTTTTTTCCTATTAATAAATGTAAAATTACATCTGTACAGAAAGACTCATGTGAAGGCCAAAATTACAGAGGAGGAACTGCTTGATGCAATTGGCCTTTAAGATGGGGGAAACTCCAGGGCTGGATGGCAATACCAGTGGAAGTATACAAAACTTTTTTGATATTACTCAAAGGACCATTATTAGCTTGTTTTTAACCACTCCTATAGTAAAATGGTAGATTATCAGACACGCAACAAGAAGGTCTGATATCGTTATATTACTGAAACAGGACCAAGTGGTTATATTAAAGATCCAGTCCAATTAAAAAATGGAGACCTCTTACCTTCTAGTGTGTGTGATTGTCAAAAATCATATCAAAATGCTTGGCGCATTAGATAATAAAAAAAGTTTTGTCAGATATTATTCATCTCAATCAGACAGGTTTTTTTACCATGGACGATACATTGGAGATAATATAAGGCAAGTACTGGAAACAATAGAACACTTATGAAATAGTCGGGGACACCAGGCCTGGTTTCATAGCTTGATTTTGAAAAGGCTTTTGATAAAGTACGACTGGAGTTTATATATAAATGCCTAGAATATTTCAATTTTGGGAATCTCTTATAAAATGGGTTAAATTATTATGTATAGTAACCCTAGGTGTAAATAGTAAATAATGGCTACATCTCAGAAAGTTTTAAACTATCTAGAGGAGTTAAACAAGGTTGTCCACTATCGCATATCTATTTATTATTTGCCATTCGAAATGTTGCTGTTAAAATTAGATCAAACATTAATATTAAGGGATTAGAAATCCGTGGCTTAAAAACTAAGGTGTCATTGTACGCTGATGATTCATGTTTTCTTTTTAAAACCACAATAGAGTCCCTCCAGGGCCTCATAGAGATCTAGATACCTTTGCTATCCTCTCTGGATTAAAACCAAATTATGATTAAATGTACCATATTACGTATTGGATCACTAAAAAATATCACATTTTTATATTGCCAATGTAGTTTACCAATTAAATGGTCTGACGGAGATGTGACATACTTCGTTATAAAAATCCCAAAAGAAAGAAATGATCTCACTCCAATATAATTTTTATAGAAAATTAGCAAAAATAGATAAGAATCTTGCTACCATGGAAGAAAAAATACCTGTCTATTTGTGGAAAATCTACCCTGATTAACTCTTTAGTCATATCACAGTTTTACCTATTTGCTTATGGTTTTGCCTACAACCTAGTGACCTGCTTTTTTTAAATTATATGAACAAAAAATATTCCATTTTATTTGGACGGCAAGCCAGATAAATTAAAAGGGGCCTATTTATATAACGAATATGAAATTCGGAGTGGCAGAGAAATTATTAAATATATTAAGCATTAGACCTCTCACTAAAGCATCAGTCATACAAAAGTTATACTTAAATCCAACTGGTTTCTCTAGTAAATTGGTACGAATGTCTCATCCTATATTCAAGAAGGGCCTTTCCCCTTTATTCAGATTACACCTGCTCACTTGTCGGTTGTTTGAAAAGGAAATAATCTCCAAAATATCCTTATTTTTTAAACAAGCCTTAGAAAGTTGTTGCAATTTCAGTTTAATCCACCTGAAAGGACGGAACAAATAGGACAAACAAATATTGTGGTTTAAATTCAAATATAGTTAATTGATAAAAAAACTGTATTTATTGAAGAAATGTTTAAAAAAGGTATATATTTTTGTGAATGATGTCATAAATAGGACTGGTGGAGTTATGTCACACATGCAAGCTAACACAGACATATGGAAATGTCTGCTCTACCCAAATTACAAACCAATTAATTGCAGCATTACCAAAAAATGGAAGAGGCAAGTAGAAGGGGAAAAAAGTAAGGAACTTGTATGTCGGCCCTGTATTAAAGAACATATAATGGTTAAAGAAAAGTGTGATAAATAAAAATATATACAATTCATTTAAGGACCAAAAAACTGACAGCTGTGCCATATAAATTGCAAAATAGTTGGGAAGAGATTTTTCGATGTACCCATTCCATGGACATGGTTTATGAATTATACGCAATAACAACGCCGGATTCAAAACTTCAAATTTTTCAATTTAAATTACTGTACAAAATTCTTGCAACTAATAGAATGTTATATATATTGGGTATACAATCTTCCCAGCTCTGCAGATTCTGTTGTTGTGAGGAGGCAGAGTCATAGATCATTTATTTTGGTATTGTCCATATGTAGCTCGTTTTTGGTCACAGGTCCAGGAATGGCTGAAGATTGCAACATTTGCCTAAAACTAACGCTATCAGATAGCAATCTGGGGGATTTGAAACATAGTCAATCAATCAATAATATATATAATTATTTTAGCAAAAATGTTTATTTTTAATTTACAATCTATAGAGCTATGAGAATAGGAAGGTTCAAGTCTTTTGTTGAAGCATCACAGCACAGTTGAAAATATTATGGCAAATAAAAATCCGAAATGGATGATGTTGAAGATAGATGGGAGGGGTTGAGTGGAACTGAAGGGTGGGACTAATAACAAGATAAACAATGTAGGGCATACGGGATCTGTGAAATGTGTATAGGTGCYGAGCTTTTGTGAAATAGCACAGTTACAAGTGGAAATAAAATTGGATGGACAACAGAAATAGAGGAAGGACTAAGAACAAATAAGAGAGAACTATTATAAAGTGGACTGTGTCTGTAAGATGGGTATAAGATGTATAAATTGAAGGTAAAAGCAGAAGTGTTTATTAGTTTACTCCAATTGGGGGATCGGTGGTAGGGTGCGGGGAATAATAATAAAGGTATATTCTTTAAAAAAGTATGTATGTCTATATAGGTATGTGTATGTATATATGTGTATATGTATGCATGCGTGTATGGATATATATATTTACCCAAAAAAATATGGGGGATTGGAAATGATGCAGACAATTACATTGGAAGCAACATTCTTTCCGCAAGATTAAGCTGATCCAACCCCCCCAAAAATAAAAAATAAAAAAAATAAAAAAAATAAAAAAAATAAAATAAAATAATATTAGATTGAGCAATGTCAGAGTGGCATTGACGAAATACAGTATAATAGAGTACAGTATATGTGACCGCCCGGCTCAAATCGGTCTTATGTAGCAAAATGTATAATTGTGTTTTTTACATTGGATAAAAGTAGAGACTCAGAGCTACACAATGGTATATCATACACTGCATTTGAGGAACAATGGGAAAGTAAGTCTTCTTTGAAAGTTGATAAACTTGTAAACTCCCTTTTGAGAAAATGGCCTTTAAATGCTTTGGTACCTACTGGAGAGCTCTCCTTTGTCTACACCCATTCAGTATTGTTCAAACCCTCTTAAGCCAGCCCCACCCATCTCTTTAAGGATTCACATGTGAAGTCATGTGCTAAACAGTGAGTAGTGTAGTAAAGATTAAGACTAAAAGTGGTAAAAGTAGTTGCCTACAATAGGGAAAAATTCCAGGTAAACAGAAAGTGTCGAGATAAAAATATTTTATGAATATTAGATGACGCTTACCCAGACACACTTGTCTAAATTGATGGGTCATGTGAAAGAAATGTTATAACTCCCCAGCCACATCTTGCTAAGTGGATGGGTCTCTACAGAAGGTGTAAACAGTACAGCCAAATGGTTACTTGCTTAGTAGCAATATCAGAAATAGATCATGTCAATATAAATAAAATAATATACAGTATGTACAAGAACAATATCAATAACAATATCAGTTATAGATGAGGTAGTTATATGCATACAATCAGGGGTAAAGTGACTGAGCAGCAGGATAAACCAAAAATAGTTGCAGCAACGTATGGCGTGTGTGTTAGGAGAGAGTCATTTGAATAGAGGCACTGCAGATAGTGCTGATGACTGGTCCTTCCAAACCACGCATGAACAAGGGCATCTATATTCGGAGAACCTGTTTCTATCGTGCCCTTGACTTTGGTGCAGGGCATGTGATGTCCATAGCCTCTTTGTCGCAAAACTCCCGGATCTTCTCAAAAATATATGTTTGTCTAGCTGTGTCCAGGTGGTTCTTGTATAGGCAGACCATCTAAGGGAGGAAGGATGTCAGTGTTGTGCGGCAGCTGAAACCTGGTCCTGACTGAGTCCAAACGCTCCTTGGTGACAACAACACCAGGCTCCAAACAGGAAATGACAATTTAAAAAAAAAAACATTACAACCTTGCACAACATCAATTCACCTCCCAAGTTTAGATAAGAAGAATAACCTCATACAATGGAAGGAAAATGATATTCACCTGAAGTGCTGGTACTTCTTGAAATGTGGCAGCGGCCTGAAGTACGGCGTCAGGTGTTGTTGCCAGTCATAGCTTTCCACCAGCACATTACCATCCTCCAGTCCAACAACACAAGCAATCTCAGACAAAGTGTTCACTCTGGTCATTCTGAAGCGCTGCTTGATGAGGCCGAAGCATTAGACGGGGGCAAACTTGGTGTGGTCTGTGATCAGGAAGTGAAGTTCCAGACTGCTTGAGTTTGTGCTTGAGTTTGTGCCTATAAGACGGAGGGAGCAAGATGGCGTCGTGGTCGGATTTGCCGAAGTGAGGGCGGGGGTGGGCTTTGTATGCATCGCTAAAGTTAGAGTAGCAGTGGTCGAGGGTATTGCGCATGCGCGTATCACAATCAATATCGGATGGGGCCACAGTGTCTCCTGACCCCTCCTGTCTCAGCCTCCAGTATTTATGCTGCAGTAGTTTGTGTCGGGGGGCTAGGGTCAGTCTGTTATATCTGGAGTACTTCTCCTGTCTTATCCTGTGTCCTGTGTGAATTTAAGTATGCTCTCTCTAATTCTCTCATTCTCTCTTTCTTTCTCTTTCTCTGAGGACCTGAGCCCTAGGACCACGCCTCAGGACTACCTGGCATGATGACTACTTGTTGTCCCCAGTCCAACTGGCCGTGCTGCTGCTCCAGTTTCAACTGTTCTGCCTGCGGCTATGGAACCCTGACCTGTTCACTGTGATTACTATTATTTGACCATGCTGGTCATTTATGAACATTTGAGCTATCTTGGCCATGTTCTGTTATAATCTCCACCCGGCACAGCCAGAAGAGGACTGGCCACCCCTCATAGCCTGGTTCCTCTCTAGGTTATTTCCTAGGTTTTGGCCTTTCTAGGGAGTTTTTCTTAGCCACCGTGCTTCTACACCTGCATTGCTTGCTGTTTGGGGTTTTAGGCTGGGTTTCTGTACAGCACTTTGAATATCAGCTGATGTAAGAAGGGCTGTATAAATAAATGTGATTTGATTTGAATATGCTGGAAGAATTTAGGTAGACTTGTTCTCAAATTTGCTTTGTTAAAATCCCCAGCTACAATAATACAGAGAAGTTAATGCAACCGCTGTGTCAGATTTAAAAAAAACTTTACGTAAAAAGCACACCATGCAATAATCTGAGACGGCGCTCAAAAATAACAACATTTCTCCGCCATGTTGGAGTCAACAGAAATTACATCATAAATATTCCCTTACCTTTGATCATCTTCATCAGAATGCACTCCCAGGAATCCTAGTTCCACAATAAATCGTTGTTTTGTTTGATAATGTCCATTACTTATGTCTAAGTAGCTACTTTTGCTAGCATGTTTAGTGCACATGTCCAAACGCTTGCGCAGATGCAGGCGAACTCGGACGAAAACTTCAAAAAGTTATATAACAAGTCGAATAAACTGGTCAAACTAAGTAGAGAATCAATCTTCAGGATGTTTTTATCATAACTATCCAATAACGTTCCAACCAGAGAATTCCTTTGTGTCTCTAGAAGTTATGGAAAGCAAGACGGTATCGTTTGGAACGCGCATGACCAGGAACTGGCATTCTGCCAGACCAATGACTGAAACACCTTCCATCCGGCCCCACATCACACTAGAGGCTTCATTCCACGTTCTACAGACTGTTGACATCCAGTGGAAGGCGTAGGAAGTGCAAACAGATCCATATCTTACAGGGAAATTGAATAGGTGATGAGTTGAACATTGACCAGTCTCAGAATTCTCACTTCCTGTTTGGATTTTTTCTCAGGTTTTTGCCTGCCATATGAGTTCTGTTATACTCACAGACATCATTCAAACAGTTTTAGAAACTTCAGAGTGTTTTCTATCAAATAGTAATAATAATATGCATATATTAGCATCTGGGACAGAGTAGGCGGCAGTTCACTATGGGCACGCAATTCATCCAAAAGTGAAAATGCTGCCCCCTATCATAAAGAAGTTAAAGTTACTTACCTTACAGATCACGAAGTCAGCTAATTTCCACTCCATTCATATGCAAATCAGTTTGATTCATACACTGGCTTGTCTGACTGGCATGTTTTTATTTTAAACTGCCCTTCCCTTACCTACACTAAAATAATATAATTTCAGTAGTCTTCCATTATGATAAAAAATATATTTATCTCGCATACCTCTGATATGTATCTATTGTAGGTCCTAGGATACAACAATTGTCACGACTTCCGCTGAATTCGGTTCCTCTCCTTGTTCGGGCGGTGTTCGGCGGTCGACGTCACCGGTCTTCTAGCCATCGCCGATCCACCTTTCATTTTCCATTTGTTTTGTCTTGTTTTCCCACACACCTGGTTTACATTCCCTCATTACTTGTCGTGTATATAACCCTCTGTTCCCCTAATGTCTTTGTGTGAAATTGTTTATTGTCCTGTTGGCACGCTTCCGGCTGGTTTGCGCCGGGTTTTGAGTTACACACGTGCTTTGTGGCAGCTGGTACTTTGTACTTTGTACTTTGTGCTGCCTCACTTGTTCTTTGGGCATTCGTTTTTGTGACGCGGTTGCGTTCTGTTCAAATAATTGCCTCAGTAAAGTGCTTTGTCCCCTCATCTCTGCTCCCATGCGCCTGACTTCCATGCACCAGCTACACCCACCGTTTGACAACAATTAATAATGTGGAACAAATAAATACCATCAAAGGATACCTTACAACTTACAAAAATGAATACCTTGTGAAACAATAATGAACAGCTGTGAAAACCAACCCGTCAATATTTCAGATTTTAATACATAAACTTCGATCGTTTTTGGTACAGTTGTGTCATTCATTTATTTTCACAGATTTTTTGTACACTCACATGGCAATCATAGACTAAAATACTGAATTCTGGTGTGTGGAATTTTGCAAGTCACTTGTTCTCAACAGGCAGCCAGTCTCAGAAGGGGGACGTGAAGAGGGAGACTGCAAAGTCCAGGAACTGTTGCTCTCTTTGTTCTGAGTGTTTGCAGTGCTAGTGTTTTTAGTGAATCCCAGTATGATAGAGCAAGAAAACTTTTTTGAGGGTCTGGGTGGTCCATTCACCAAACCTGGAGGAGGGGGTAGGAAAGAGATATTTATTGACAATGTAAAATATTGAAGAGGGAGACTGCAAAGTCCAGGAACTGTTGCTCTCTTTGTTCTGAGTGTTTGCAGTACTAGTGTTTTTAGTGAATCCCAGTATGATAGAGCAAGAAAACTTTCTCAGCAGATCATGACAACATGACAACAACGGTAGCTGTAGATGATGTAATGAAAAGTTGGAGGATGGTTGGTAATGGAGGACATCAGGTGGATCCACGTCTGGGTGTTGGGCAGAACCCCTAGGTCCTGGAGAACAGGAGCAGAGTTAAAGGGAACAGGGTAGGAGACAGAGACGTAAACAAGCAAACACACAGGTTACACTTTACTGCGAGAAATCATTTTTACCTGGTCAAAAACCTACACATCCTTCTCAGTTCGTGCCTGAAGGTAGTACTTGAAGGCATTCTGATATGGTTTGACAACTTCCACCACATCAGGTGGGGTTTCAGTGATCTGAAAGTAAGTTATAGCAATAGAAAAACAACCACACTAAGTCGATCACCAATTTGAAAGACGACAGTATATGCAATAGTTGTATATATAATTGCATTGTTTACCTCGTTCAACAGCTGTGGCTTCCATCCATACTCGGAAGAGGCCTGGATGCTGCTGTTGTGTGCAAAGAGAATTACCTTCAGGTTGTTCTCCCACCCTTGCTGGTATCAAGGGACTTGCCCATGGCAGTCTTGAGGGTCTGGGTGGTCCATTCACCAAACCTGGAGGAGGGGGTAGGAAAGAGATATTTATTGACAATGTAAGATATTGAAATATGTCTGATTATGTCACATGGAAAAACAAATTGTAAAAAATAAATAAAAACAAATCATTGGTGACAGAGGATAACCTATAACATCCGTACCTCGTTTCAGTGTTCGTGACCTCGGTCACTCAAGATGACCTCAGGAGAACCATGGGTGTTGAAGATGTCCACCATCGCCTTGGAGGTGACCTCGCTAGTCTCGTCCTTGTTTGGTATCATACAAAACAAAAATCTATTTTTGGTTCCAAGCACCCTTTTTAATTAGTTACAGAAGGAAATGTTCTTAACTGACTTGAATAGGTATTGCCTCCACCCACTTGGTAAAGTGATCGGTTGCTGGCAGACACCAGCTGTTGCCATTCTTGGATTTCGTGAAGGGTCCGATGAGGTCCACCCCTAACATTTAAAGTGTTAGAGAGAAGATTACTTTATTCTTACCTGTATCTGTGTCATACAGTATGCAGATTTTCGTATTTGTAAGGATACTGACACACACACATTCTATAGTATTGAACTCTGCTGTGGTCAAATAAAGAAACCATTACAAAACAACTTATCAGATCTTTTTTAAATGGGACACTTACCGATCATGTGCCATAGTGAAACAACTTTGATGGGCTTCAACTCCAGTGACAGTCTTCGCCCTCTCAAACTTCTGGCAGGCTAGACAGGGTACTGACCTTTAAGCAAAAAGTGACAAATTGAAACATGATGTGCTCTCTGACATGACATTAATTGAAATCCTAATCATTTCACATATAATCGAATGTGATTGATAAACAAAAGGTTATTCCACTTGCCCAGCTGTCCATGACAATTCCCCGTCAGAAGAAGCGTAGGTTGATTTTGGCATTCATGCGCTTCACTCCGAAATGTCCAGCATGCATCTCTGTCAGCACAGCCTCCCTTCTCCATAGTAAGAATCACCCATCCTGTGTGGCTGGCCATCCTTCCCCCGGAGGTAGGTATGATTGCCTAACAAGTTGGAAGAGAAGAGTTGCTGAAATACTCAAGTCTAAGTATATTTGCACTGCTGTTTTTCTCTCTCTGTTTCTATCTCTCTCTGTCTGTCTTCCACTCTCCCCACCTCTCGCTCCCTCTCACTTTCATCCTTTCTTTCTCACTTTCTTCCTCCCCCACCTCTATGTGTCTGTCTAGCAAAGACATCTAGTTTAAACCTATCCATTTGATTGGTCAGGTTTAATTTATAGCTAGACACCTCAATATGACAGACATATAACTATGTCATTGGAGGCTGCTGAGGGGAGGACGGCTTATAATAACGGCTGGAATGGATTCAATTGAATGGTATCAACCACATGGAAACCACATGTTTGATACCATTCCATTTACTCCATTCCAGACATTATAAAGAGCCATCCTCCCCTCAGCAGCTTCCACTGAACTTTATGTATAGTTAGCAACTACTATAGCTAACTTTATAAGGAAAATAGTTGTTGAAAAATGGTTGTACATAGCTAAATCCATCCAGTTATCTAATAATAGTTAACTGCTTAACATTTTTTATTTTTTTATTTCACCTTTATTTAACCCGGTAGGCCAGTTGAGAACAAGTTCTCATTTACAACTGTGACTTGGCCGAGATAAAGCAAAGCAGTGCGACACAAACAACAACACAGCGTACAGTCAATAACACAATAGAAAAAAGTCTATATACAGTGTGTGCAAATTAGGTAAGATTAGGGAGGTAAGGCAATAAATAGGCCGTAGTAGCGAAGTAATTACAATTTAGCAATTAAAAAACGGAGTGATAGATGTGCAGAAGATTAATGTGCAAGTAGAGATACTGGCGTGCAAAGGAGCAACAAATATATAATAACAATATGGGGATGAGGTAGTTGGATGGGCTATTTACAGATGGGCTATGTACAGGTGCAGTGATCTGTGAGCTGCTCTGACAGCTGACGCTTAAAGTTAGTGAGGGAGATATGAGTCTCCAGCTTCAGTGCAATTCGTTACAGTCATTGGCAGCAGAGAACTGTAAGGAAAGGCGGCCAAACGAGGAAAAGGCTTTGAATGTGACCAGTGAGATATACCTGCTGGAGCGCATGCTACGGGTGTGTGCTGCTATGGTGACCAGTGAGCTGAAATAAGGCGGGGCTTTACCTAGCAAAGACTTATAGATAACCTGGAGCCAGTGGGTTTTGCGTTGAATATGAAGCGAGGGCTAGCCAACGAGAGCATACAGGTCGCAGTGGTGGGTAGTATATGGGGCTTTGGTGACAAAACGGATGGCACTGGGATAGACTGCATCCAATTTGCTGAGTAGAGTGTTGGAGGCTATTTTATAAATTACATCGCCGAAGTCAAGGATCGGTAGGATAGTCAGTTTTACGAGGGTATGTTTGTCAGCGTGAGTGAAGGATGCTTTGTTGCAAAATGGGAATCCGAATCTAGATTTCATTTCCCGCCATTTTGGATTGGAGATGTTTAATGTGAGTCTGGAATGAGAGTTTACGGTCTAACCAGACACCTAGGTATTTGTAATTGTCCACATATTCTAAGTCAGAATCGTCCAGAGTAGTGATGCTGGACGGGTGGGCAGGTGCGGGCAGTGATCGGTTGAAGAGCATGCATTTAGTTTTACTTGCATTTAAGAGCAGTTGGAGGCCACGGAAGGAGAGCTGTATGGCATTGAAGCTCATCTGGAGGTTAGTTAACACAGTGTCCAAAGAAGCGCCAGAAGTATACAGAATGGTGTCATCTGCATAGAGGTGGATCAGAGAATCACCAGCAGCAAGAGCGACATCATTGATGTATGCAGAGAAAAGAGTCGGCTCGAGAATTGAACCCTGTGGCACCCCCATAGAGACTGCCAGAGGTCCGGACAGCAGGCTATCCGATTTGACACACTGAACTCTATCTGAGAAGTAGTTGGTGAACCAGGCGAAGCAGTCATTTGAGAAACCAAGGATGTTGAGTCTGCCGATAAGAATGTGATGATTGACAGAGTCGAAAGCCTTGGCCAGGTCAATGAATATGGCTGCACAGTATTGTCTTTTATTGATGGTGGTTATGATGTCGTTTAGGACCTTGAGCGTGGCTGAGGTGCACCCATGACCAGCTCGGAAACCAGATTGCATAGCGGAGAAGGTACGGTGGGATTCTAAATGGTCGGGGATCTAGTTGTTAACTTTGCTTTCGAAGACCTTCGAAAGGCAGGGTAGGATAGATATAGGTCTGTAACAGTTTGGGTCTAGAGTGTCTCTCCCTTTGAAGAGGGGGATGACCGCGGCAGCTTTCCAATCTTTGTGGATCTCAGACGATACGAAAGAGAGGTTGAACAGGCTAGTAATAGGGCTTGCAACAATTGCGGCGGATATTTTTAGAAAGAGAGGCTCCAGATTGTCTAGCCCAGCTGATTTGTAGGGGTCCAGATTTTGCAACTCTTTCAGTACATCAGCTATTTGGATTTGGGTGAAGGAGAAAGGGGGGAGGTTTGGGCAAGTTGCTGTGGGGGGTGCAGGGCTGTTGACCAGGGTAGGGTTAGCCAGGTGGAAAGCATGGCCAGCCATAGAAAAATGCTTATTGAAATTCTCAATTATCGTGGATTTATCGGTGACGTTAACCTGAATGTAACTTTACCCTGATTTGGGAATTTCTCTGAATGTTGCGCCTCTTGTCGAGATTAGTGCTGTCTTCATAGTACTTTGACAGATTGGAAAGATAAAAGAAAATCTCCTCGAGGGATGCCATTTAAGTGCAAGCTACATACAAACAGAAAGCTGCAATAACAGTTACAGTTGCTAGCTAGCTAACATTAGCTAAATAAAACTGTCTGGCTAGCTGCCTAAGCAGGTTGAGGTATATAAGTACAGTAGCTAGCAACGTCAATCTATAAAAATAGCTTAAATTATTTATTTCTATTTAACAATATGTACAAATACATGGTAAAGAAAGTGTTCTCTTTCCAGTCTTTTCGGTCATCTGAAGCAGCCGGTAGTCAGCAGGTAGTCACCGTCAAATACACTGTCCTTGGAGTGCAATTCTGTGGTAATAATTTTGCGAGGACTGAGCGAGTGTTTAAAACATCCCCACAGCATGATGCTGCCACCACCATGCTTCACAGTAGGGATGGTATTGGCCAGGTGATGAGCAGTGCCTGTTTTCCTCCAGGTGTGACGCTTGGCATTCAGGCCAAAGAGTTCAATCTTGGTTTCATCAGACCAGATAATCTTTTTCTCATGTTCTGAGAGTCCTTTAGGTGCCTTTTGGCAAACTCCAAGCGGGTTGTCAGGTGCCTTTTACTGAGGAGTGGCTTCCGTCTGGTCACTCTACCATAAAGGCCTGATTGCTGGAGTGCTGCAGAGATGATTGTCCTTCTAAAAGGTTATCCCATCTCCACAGAGGAACTCTGGAGCTCTGGCAGAGTGACCATCGGGTTCTTGGTCACCTCCCTGACCAAGGCCCTTCTCCCCCGATTGCTCTGTTTGGTTCCAAACCTCTTCCATTTAGGAATGATGGAGGCCACTGTGTTCTTCGGGACCTTCAATGCTGCAGGCATTTTTCGGCACTCTTCCCCAGATATGTTCCACGACACAATACTGTCTCAGAGCTCTACGGACAATTTATTCAACTTCATTGCTTGGTTTTTGCTCTGACATGCACTGTCAACTGTGGGACCTTACATAGACAGGTATATGCCTTTCCAAATCATATCCAATCAATTGAATTTACCACATGTAGACTCCAATCAAGTTGTAGAAACATCTCAAGCAAGGATGATTAATGGAAACAGGATGCACCTGAGTTCAATTTCAAGTCTCATAACAAAGGGTCTGAATACTTATGTAAATAAGGTATTACAGATTTGTACTTAATACATTTGCTACATTTAAAAAAAAAACTGTTTTCACTTTGTCATTATGGGGTATTGTGTGTAGATTGATGAGGATTTTTATTTATTTAATCCTTTTTAGAATAAGGCTGTAACATAAAATGGAAAAAGTGAAGGGGTCTGAATACTTTCCGAATGCAATGTATACTTTAATAGCCTTTGTTTTTATGTAAATACCTTTCTTTACTTTCTAGCATTCAAAATAATAGATATACCTCTAAATCCCCAAAACATGTCACGACAACTCTACTCATCATTGCTGGGACAAGCAATGTTGCTTGCCCAAAGTTCTTTAAATTCATAAGCATCAAGTTATGCAGTATAACAAAAAAAATCTGTATTTTTGGAGGCAAAGGACACAAATTCCCCCGAAATTCTAAAACTACCCATAACCTTACCATATACACTATATCCAATACTTTTGGATCCACACAAAGTGCCTTGTGGTAGTCCTATAGGCAGGTGCGGATTTAGGTATCGGTGACATGGGCAGCCGCCCGGGGCGGCATCTTGCCGGGGGCAGCGTGGGGCGCCCGCACAAAAAAACAAAATACAATTGGAATGGTGACATTTGGGCAGTCGGTTTTCTATCGCTCATTTGCACGTCACGTCAATGATATCATGTCACCGTGTGGGACTGTCGGTCAATTAACCTTGTCAGAGTGGGCGCCCTGGTTCTAGTTTATGAGATAGGCAGGCTACTGCCTGGGAAAGTCTCCCACTCAGAAGTACAAGATGGTGAGGGGGGCGGGGTAGGTTGACCTCATGTTTCCCCACTGGAAGCAGTGTTGCCAACTAATTTTCAGGGTAAGTTGATAGAGGCAGGTTGAGTTGTTGCTAAATGACGTTGTGATGTCATTGCGTGATAACGTAAAACTGCGTCATTACGTAGAATACACTATAACGTTACTCAAATTGACTGGTCATCTCGGCAAAAAATATGATTTGACATTTGTTCAGGTACAGACTCCCACTCTTTTCTGTACTTCTGGCTGTACAATTTTGATTGAGACATGTTGATTGATGTTGTAAGTTCTGTTCAAGATCAAACATTCGTGACCAACTATATTCATTGGGTTTGGCTCGTCGAACCCGTACTACTGCTGCTGCAGTCTGCCAACAACGATTTGCAATTTGCTGAAATTGCTGCTGCATGTGCACGAGCTGAGCGCCTGCTGCTGACGTCACTCACAATGCACTTTTGCAGACAGGCACGTGTGTTGTGACTGAGTTTGTGACAGAGAAAATTGTTTTTGTGTCATTTAGAGGGAAAATTCATGTATTTTAGCGTTTGAGTCACTTTTCAAAAGTTTCTAATAGTTCCAAATACATTTTTTAAACGTAGCTAAATTTGTTGCTAGGTGCTGTTTGAAAAAAAAGTTGTCAGGGTAGTCTGAAAAGTTGCTAAATCTAGCAACAAAATTGCTAAGTTGGCATCACTGACTGGAAGCCCGAGGTAGGGGGAGCAGGGAAATCTATCAAATAGCGCACCTCTAACTTTGTACAGCACTAATGCAATTAGTAAATTCAGTCACACTACGAAATGCTACCAAATAAACGACAATTCATTCATAATACTGTGAAAATATAGTTTCACAGACATATTGTGAAAGGGGCAGTATTGAGTAGCTTGGATGAAAGGTGCACAGAGGTGCCCATAGTAAACTGCCTGCTCCTCAGTCCCAGTTGCTAATATATGCATATTATTACTCGTATTGGATTGAAAACACTCTGAAGCTTCTAAAACGGTTTGAAAGATGTCTGTGAGTACAACAGAACTCATATGGCAAGCAAAAACCTGAGAAAAAATCCAAACAGGAAGTGGGAATTCTGAGGTTTGTCGATTTTCAACCAAGACCCTATTGAATACACAGTGGGATATGGATGAGTTTGCACTTCCTACTGCTTCTGCTAGATGTCAACAGTCTGTAGAACCTTGTCTGATGCCTCTACCTTGAAGGCGGGCCGAATGAGAGGGGATTGAGTAAGGTCTAGAATGACCTGACCATGCTCTGACCATGTGCGTTCACATGAGAGGGAGCTCTGTTCCATCGCACATCTGAAGTCAATGTAATTCTCCGGTTGGAACGTTACTGAAGATTTATGTTAAAAACATTCTAAAGATTGATTCAATACATCGTTTGACATGTTTCTACTGACTGTTACGGAACTTTTTGACATTTCGTCTGCTTTTAGTGAACGCGCGCCCTGACTTTGGATTTGTTTACCAAACACGCAAACAAAAATAGCTATTTGGACATAAATGATGGACAGTCCTGGGAGTCCTGGGAGTGCATTCCGATGAAGATCAGCAAAGGTAAGTGAAGATTTATAATGCTTTTATGAGTTTTGTTGACTGCACAATTTGGCGGGTAACTGTATGGCTTCCTTTTGTGGCTGAACCCTGTTCTCAGATTATTGAATATTGTGCTTTTGCCATAAAMCTTTTTGAAATCTGACACAGCGGTTGCATTAAGAACAAGTTTATCTTTAATTCTATGTAAAACATGTATCTTTCATCAAAGTTTATGATGAGTATTTATGTTATTTGACGTGGCTCTCTGCAAWTTCTCCGGATATTTTGGAGGCATTTCTGAACATGGCGCCAATGTACACTGAGGTTTTTGGATATAAATATGAACTTAATCGAACAAAACATATATGTATTGTGTAACATGAAGTCCTATGGGTGTCATCTGATGAAGATCATCYAAGGTTAGTGATTAATTTTATCTCTATTTCTGCTTTTTGTGACTCCTGTCTTTGGCTGGGAAAATGACTGTGTTTGTCTGTGATTTTGCGGTGACCTAACATAATCGTTTGTGGTGCTTTCGCTGTAAAGCCTATTTGAAATCGGACACTTTGGTGGGATTAACAACAAGATTACCTTTAAAATGGTATAAGATACATGTATGTTTGAGGAATTTTAATTATGAGATTTCTGTTGTTTGAATTTGGCGCCCTGCACTTTCACTGGCTTTTGTCATATCATCCCGTTAACGGGATTGTTAAACCAGTTGTTAAACCACCAAGGTGATGTACTTGATGACTTTGCACCAAGGAAGGCAAGAAAGGTCCGGGTTTAGATGGCAGTTGTACAATTTGGTTTGTGTGTTTCTTGTTTGAAGTGAAATAGTGTAATAATCAGGTTCTCTTCTTTATAAGTGTGTTATTCTATTTGTGTATTTGTGTGCTATAGGATTTGTGCAATTTAGTTTTATTTGTGTGTTTTTGTTACCAATAGGGTAATATTGTAATAATTCGATTCTCTTTTTTATTTACATTTATATACTGCAATCTGTTTACATTTGTCTTTGTTACTTGTTTTTGATATGAGTCTTATTTTTGTATATATTTTTATATTTATATAGTTTTAAATGTTATGATTATTTATTTGTGTTGTTCCAAATGTCTGAATAATACAGTTAGTGCAGAATGGCGCTGAAGGCGGGGTTCACCCAGGGATCCATACAAGCGAGAACCGCCACTGCCTATAGGGGTGGGTTTGGGATTAGGATTCAATCACAGAAACCCCTGCAGGTCAATGTCAAGTACACAAGAAACTAACTTGAGAACCTGATAAACTGGACACCTGATCAGCTTACCAACTGGTCATATGATGAACACTGTACACTCACTCCGCTTCAATGGATTACCTACATTGCATTATCTATTATCCAGGACCATTTCATGGAAATTATACTTTGAAGATAGGAGTGTATTATGGCAAATCTGAGTATAAACCCTACAAGATGGAGGATATGGCTTGACATGACTGGTGAAGGGAGTGTATCTCTGGCCACATGCTTCGGGAAAGAGAGCATAGCTGGACACAGTACTGTACTGTTTCCCCATTCTATACATTTAAACAGGAAATTAAGAGTCCCTCTACGGTCTATGTGTTTGTGTGTTTGATGCCTGTTCCCCGTGGTCACCTTTGACCACTGGTTTAGAATGGAAGGGTAAACATATGGACATTGTGTGTGTGTGTGTGTGTGTGTGTGTGTGTGTGTGTGTGTGTGTGTGTGTGTGTGTGTGTGTGTGTGTGTGTGTGTGTGTGTGTGTGTGTGTGTGNGTGTGTGTGTGTGTGTGTGTGTGTGTGTGTGTGTGTGTGTGTGTGTGTGTGTGTGTGTGTGTGTGTGTGTGTGTGTGTGTGTGTGTGTGTGTGTGAGTAGTGTTCAACATGTTTCACACTCAATCATTTATGTTGATATGTTTTCTGTGTGTTTTTTTCAAGAGTGAAATGCACATGATCTAGACATACAAAAGGCAATAGAAGGACGGACCTCTTCCGCCAGTCAATCATGGGGGATGGAGCATTTAAACAGAACCAGCTGGGTAGGGACAGTATTTTTCCTGGTCAGACCAGGAAATTATTCACCAGCAAATTATTCATAAAGAAAAGGGTTGGGAAATTGGGTTGCAACATAAAATGTTACATGTAATAATGACGAATAATGACGAAATCAATGACTTAAGGAAATACTCCCTGGACTGGACTGAGTGTGCTCGTCTTATACCGTTCTTTCTCTGTCCACCGTGCTCAGTGGCTGGGTTGGCACAAGGACCAGCACCTTGGCACAGCACCATCCCTGTTTTCCTTAGGCGTCAGTGGTGGCTTACTATAACAGGCCTTCCCACACAACACACACACTCATCATTTCTTTAAGCCAAAATAAAATAACAACCATAATAATACGCAGGCTTCCTGTTTATGACTATAGTATTTCGTTATGTATGATGGGCCTGCTGTTTCTAAAAAAGATTCCATGTGGAGACAGAGGAGGATTAGTGGAATGCGATGTGTTCGTCAAACTGCATGCTTATTTTCTCTTAGACAAATAAGCACCCTTATTCCTCTCTCTCTGGTATGAGGCCTGTGTCGAACCCATTGTGGTTTATTGCTCCTGGTGTAATCCTCCCCTATTCACGCTCCTGCCATGATTGCAGACTTGGGATTCTCAAAATGGCCCGACGGTACTTTATTTTAAGTGCTATGCTGCTCTTCAGAAAGTGCAGAGGGCTTATAATTCATGTTCTAATTGTTGCAATATAGTTTTAACAGGTACCACTCCTCGCCTTTAACCCCTTTTGTTTTAAGAAGTTGTAAGGAAGAAATTGTCATTTTTTGGGGTTGTTTTTTGGGGAAAAGGAATGTGCGGTGGGAAGACTCTCTGAACTAGTAGAAAGGATAATGACAATGCAGATTCTGATCTTTAAGGTCTCATGCCTTCATCGTCAGAGCTGAAGCAGAATTGCTGGGTGAGCTAAAAAAGTCTTGGCTACTTACAGAGATCTCCAATTGCAGGATCATTGGCTTTTGGGGGTTTCAGGATAGTACGACATAGCTGAGAGAGGCTGATGAAGGGTCTGTATCGTACACTGATTCAGATGCACTGAATGTGCTCAGTTTTCCACAGTGGTGTAAAGTACTTAAGTAATAATACTTTCAAGTACTATCAAGTAGTTTTTTGGGGTATCTGTACTTTACTTTACCATTTATATTTTGAATAACCTTTACTCCACTACATACCTAAAGAAAATATGTACATTTTACTCCCAAAAGTACTAGTTACATTTCAAATGCTCAGGCAGGACAGCAATGTGGTCCAATTCACGCATCTATCAATATAACGCATTGTCATCCCTACTGCCTCTGACCTGGCGGACTCGCTAAACACAAATACTGTGCTTGTAAATGATGTCTGAGTGGTTTTTATTTGTATTTATTATGGATCACCATTTTCTCCTGCCAAGCCAGAAGCTACTCTTCCTGGGGTCCTGCAAAACAGTTATACAATTTTAAAAACATTACAATACATTCATAACAGATTTCACAACACACTAAGTTTGTGCCCTCAGGCCCCTACTCCACTACCACATATCTTCAACACAAAATCCATGTGTACGTGTGTGTATAGTGTGTATTTTATCACCTGTGTGTATGCATGTGTCTGTGCCTACGTTTGTGTTACTTCACAGTCCCGGCTGTTCTATAAGGTGTGTTTGTATCTGTTTTTTGAGTCTGATACTACTGCTTGCATCAGCTACCTGATGTGGAATAGAGTTCCATGAAGTCATGGCTCTGTGTAGTACAATAAAAAACAAGTATGTCGTGCCGTCTGGTTTGCTTAATATAAGGAATTTGATGTAGAGCATGTTCTTTTACTTTTACTCAAGTATGACAATATAGTACTTTTTTCCACCACCACTGTACTTAAGCACATTTAAAACCAGATACTTTTAGACTTTTACTCAAGTAGTATTTTACTGGATGACGTTCACTTATACTCGAGTCGTTTTCTATTAAGGTTTCTTTAATTTTACTCAATTATGACAATTGAGTACTTTTTCCACCACTGGTTTTCCAGTGGTAAAAGTGAACTTCCTATTTTCTGTAGTACTAACCAAGTATCTCTTTATCTGATAACCAACTGGAACTCATCCTGAAAGTGAGGTAATTCTTGTTCTATTCTTGACGCACAAAACACACACTATTTGTTGGAACCTGTGTCACTAAATTGAATCAGCATAATTTCCTTCTCATAAATCTGCAAAATGGTGTTGTTGTTTTATACTCTGCGTTAAATAAAACCATTTGACAGCTTAATATGCCTGCAATGCGTTACTCATAAAACATTTTGGAAATCATTACACTACATAAAATACTGCACTTTTGATGGAGTGAATTTGTTCCACAACATCATTGTAAATAAACTGCTACCATATAGGCAACTGGACATTGAGTGGACAAAACATTAGGAACAACTGGTCTTTCCATGACATAGACAGACCAGGTGAATCCAGCTGAAAGCTACGATCCCTTATTGATGGCACCTGTTAAATCCACGTCAATCAGTGTCGATAAAGGGGAGGAGACAGGTTAAAGAATCATTTTTAAGCCTTGAGACAATTGAGACATGGATCGTGTATGTATTTATATTTGTATTTATTAAGGATCCCCATTAGCTTTTGCCAAGGCAGCAGATACTCTTCCTGGGGTCATGCAACATTAAAGGCAGTTATATACAATTACAGATATCACATGACATTACATTTCATAACACTTTTCACAACACATTAGGCATGTGCCCTTAGGCCACTACTCTACTACATCATATCTACAATATGAAGTTAATCTCTCCTCTCCTCTCAGCCATGAGAGATTTACATGCATATTATTAATGTTAGCTCTCCGTGTACATTTAAGGGCCAGCTGTGCTGCCCTGTTCTGAGCCAATTGTAATTTTTCTAAGTCCCTTTTTGTGGCACCTGACCACACGACTGAACAGTAGTCCAGGTGCGACAAAACTAGGGCCTGTAGCACCTGCCTTGTTGATAGTGTTGTTAAGAAGGCAGAGCATTGCTTTATTATACACAGACTTCTGTTGTATCAACATGTTTTGACCATGACAGTTTACAATTCAGGGTTACTCCAAACAGTTTAGTTACCTCAACTTTCTCAATTTCCACATTATTAATTACAATATTTAGTTGAGGTTTAGGGTTTAGTGAATTATTTGTCCCAAATACAATACAATTTAGGACTAACTTATTTCTTGCCTCCCATTCTGAAACTAACTGCAGCTCTTTATTAAGTGTTTTCACTCGCTGTAGTAACTGACGTGTATAATGTTGAGACAAATCAAATAACTTCAAATCTAAAGGGGAGAATGAGAATATGTACACGTAAGTATATGGATGAGTGATGCTGAGCGGCATAGGCAACGTGCAATAGATGGAATAAAATACAGTATATACATGTGATATGAGTAATGTAAGATATGTAAACATTACTAAAGTGGCATTATTTAGAGAGCATTGTATAAAGTGAGTAATGATCCATTTATTAAAGTGGCCAGTGATTCAGTGGTTAAAGTGGCCAGTGGTCTCAATGTAGGCAGCAGCCTCTCTGAGTTAGTGATTGCTGTTTAGCAGTCTGATGGCCTTGAGATAGAAGCTGTTTTTCAGTCTCTTGGTCCCAGCTTTGATGCACCTGTACTGACCTCGCCTTCTGGATGGTAATGGTGTGAACAGGCAGTGGTTCGGGTGGTTGATGTCCTTTATGATATTCATGGACTTCCTGTGACATGGGGTGTGTGGTGGTTAATTTCTGTATTACCAAATGAGGAGAGAGACAAACTTCACACACCAGTCAGAGTTATACTTAAACTACATCTTTAATAATAAGAGCTTTGCAATAGCAATGACTTTCAACGATTCCCTATTTCTAATGAACCGTTGAGAGTGATAACACAATGGCTACTGAGATCTTTTATAGCAAAGATCCACCCCCCTAGTCGACATAACAAACCACAGATATTAGGAACAGTTCACAAAGGAAGACTTTATAATGAGAAAGGAGTATCCCGTAGCCAGATAGCATTCGCTATAAATTATCGTTCAGTTTGTTCCCTAAGACGAGGTTCTAATCTCGTTCCTGGTATTTCAGAGCACAAAACCAGCAACTCATCCAATGGCATAACTCAATTGTCAACTCTAGATACCCCCATCTCAAGTAAAACCCATTCTTGACCCCTCTCCTGGACAAGCTCACTGAGGGGAGTGAGCCTCTAGGTCATACACTATCCCAGGATAAGTGCAACATCAGAGAGGACATACAATGGTGCCAGACACTGCCATACACCTCCCCCCAATGCCAAAGGAGGGAGTGACTTGCGCACAGACATTGTGGAGACAAGTAATTTGTTCCCCCTTAACTTCTTTCAGCTAGGGGGCAGAATTTTTTTGGGGGAAAAATAATGTTCCCAAGGTAAACGGACTATTTCTCAGGTCCAGATGCTAGAATATGCATATAATTGACAGATTATGATAGAAAACACTCTAACGTTTCCAAAACTGTCAAAATATTGTCTGTGAGTATAACAGAACTGATTTTGCAGGCGAAAACCTGAAGAAATCCAACCCGGAAGTGCCTTTTATTTGGAAAAATCCCTGTTCCGTTGCCTGCCCCTCCTCCATTTAAAGGGGTATCAACCAGATTCCTTTTCCAATGGCTTCTTCAGGCTGTGACCAGGCTTTAGACATAGTTTCAAGCTTTAATTTTGAAAAATTAGCGAGATTTTTCAAAACGCGTCAGGTGTCCTTTGATTAGTTCTTGCGAGATGTAGCTCGAAATTTTCTTTCTCTGTAGTATTGAATAGGTTACCGTCCGGTTGAAATATTATCGATTATGTATGTTAAAAACAACCTGAGGATTGATTATAAAAAACATTTGACATGTTTCTACGAACATTACGGATACTTTTTGGAATTTTCTCCACCACCGGAGGCCTCGTGCCATGGATCATCACAGGAGGCTTCTTGCCATGGATCATCACTGGAGGCTTCTTGCCATGGATCATCACTGGAGGTTTCATGCCATGGATCTTCACTGGAGGCTTCGTGCCATGGCTCATCACTGGAGGCTTCGTGCCATGGATCATCACTGGAGGCTTCTTGCCATGGATTATCACTGGAGGCTTCTTGCCATGGACCATCACTGGAGGCTTCTTGCCATGGATCATCACTGGAGGCTTCATGCCCTGGATCATCACTGGAGGCTTCTTGCCATGGATTATCACAGGAGGCTTTGCTCTGGGAGAAGGCACAGGACTCACCAGGCTGGGGAGGCATGCAGGAGGGTTAGAGTTTAGCACAGGCACATGACTCACCAGGCTGGGGAGAAATGCAGGAGGCCTTTGCCTTGGCCGAGGCACCGGATACACTGGGCCGTGGAGGCACACTGGAGGTCTCGAGCAAAGAGCCTGCACAACCCGTCCTGGCTGTATGGTGACTTTGGCCCTGCACGTGCTGGGCGCAGGCACAGGACGCACTGGGCTGTGCAGACGTACTGGAGACACAGTGTGCAGAGCTGGCGCAGCATAACCCGGGCCGAGGAGACGCACTAGAGGCCTGGAGAGCAGGGCTGGCACACTCCTTCCTGGCTCGATGCCCACTCTCGCCCGGCAGATGCGAGGAGCTGCGATGTAACGTACCGGACTATGAACACGTACTGGAGACACCGTGCTCTCCACTGCATAGCACGGTGCCTGACCAGTACGACGCTCGCCACGGTAAGCACGGGGAGTTAGCTCAGGTCTCCTACCTGACTCCACCAATCTCCCCGTGTGCCACCCCCAAAAATTCTGGGGCTGCCTCTCGGGTTTCCTTGCCAACCGTGTTCCCTCATACCGCCGGTTCCTTTCTCCTGCTGCCTCCGCTCTCCTGGCTGCCTCCACCTGTTCCCATGGAAGGCGATCCCTTCCAGCCAGAATCTCCTCCCATGTGTAAGATCCCTTGCCGTCCAGAATGTCCTCTCATGTCCATTCCTCCTTTTTACCACGCTGCTTGGTCCGTTGTTGGTGGGTGGTTCTGTAACGGATTTTCTCTTCGTCTGAGGAGGAGTAGCAAGGATCGGACCAATGTGCAGCGTGGTAAGTATCCATAATGAGATATTTAATAAATCAACAGAACACTGAACAAAATAACAAAAGTACAAACAAACAACCGAAACAGTCCCGTATGGTGCAAACACTAACACAGGAAACAACCACCCACAAACAAAAGTGGGAAAACAGGCTACCTAAATATGGCTCCCAATCAGAGACAACGATAGACAGCTGCCTCTGATTGGGAACCACAC
Organism: Salvelinus sp. IW2-2015; assembly: GCF_002910315.2. Lineage (NCBI taxonomy): Eukaryota > Metazoa > Chordata > Actinopteri > Salmoniformes > Salmonidae > Salvelinus > Salvelinus sp. IW2-2015. The sequence continues at coordinate 401,243 of NC_036842.1, read as the reverse complement.
CAGGCCAAACACACAGAAACAGAAAACCTAGACCTACAACATAGAATACATAGAATATAGAACATAGAATATAGAACATAGAATACCCAGACAGCCACGGTCCCGTGTGGCTCAGTTGGTAGAGCATGGCGCTTGCAACGCCAGGGTTGTGGGTTCATTCCCCACGGGGGGACCAGGATGAATATGTATGAACTTTCCAATTTGTAAGTCGCTCTGGATAAGAGCGTCTGCTAAATGACTTAAATGTAAATGTAGAATACCCACCCACATCACACCCTGACCAAACTAAAAATAGAAACATACAAAGCAGTCTACGGTCAGGGCGTGACACATATTCTCAAAATCTGACATGATAGGTGGATTAACAACAAGCTAAACTGTGTTTTGGTATATTTCACTTGTGATTTCCTGATTATAAATATTTTTTGTATTTTTTTGGAATTTGGCAATTCAGCGGTTGTTTACGAAAAGGGATCTGTGCGGCAAGAAGTTAATCACGCCATCCCTTCACATATGAAAACCATGTTCCATCCTGTCCTCTTCCCTTTCTGATATTCTGCATAGCACCAGAGACATGGAAAAGACAAGCCTGACCTCTCCCCTCTCTGGGCCCCAAGTGACTGAGCCCCAGCTGAGGGAAGAAGTACAACTGCCAACACCAAAGTCCAAAGGGATACATTCTAATAACAAGTATATCACATAAGCATATTATGCAGATAAGATATCTTAATTATCTATCTTACCCAACTAATTGTGATTCATCCACCACAGGTGTTGTAGATGTCATGGAGGACAGGTTGTTTGCCCCCAGTGATGCGTTGTACAGACCACACCACCCTCTGGAGAGCCTTGCGGTTGAGGGTGGTGCAGTTGCTGTACCAGGCTGTGATATAGCCCGACAGGATGCTCTTGATTGTGCATCTGTAAAAGTTTGTCAGGGTTTTGGGTGACAAGCCTAATTTCTTCAGCCTCCTGAAGAGGCGCTGTTGAGCCTTCTTCACCACAATGTCTGTGTAAGTGGACCATTTCAGTTTGTCTGTGATGTGTACGCCGAGGAACTTAAAACTTTCCACCTTCTCCACTGCTGTCCCTTCGATGTGGATAGGGGGTGCTCCCTCTGCTGTTTCCTGAAGTCCACGATCATCTCCTTTGTTTTGTTGGCAACTGGCAAGTGTCTTCACTGACATTTTCAACCTCTCCCTGTCCGAGTCTGTAATACCAACATGTTTTAAGCAGACCACCATAGTGCCCGTGCCGAAGAACACTAAGGTAACCTGCCTAAATGACTGCCATGGATCCTCGCTCTCCTCGCACTCACCCTGAGGTGCATGTCACCAGTCTGGTGCCACCTGTGCCGGCCCCATGCATCAGGCTTCCAGTGCGCCTCCCCAGTCCAGAGCTTCAGGGGACGGTCCCCAGTCCAGAGCTTCAGGCGACAGTTCCCAGTCCAGAGCTTCCGGCGACAGTTCCCAGTCCAGAGCTTCCGGCGACGGTTCCCAGTCCAGAGCTTCCGGCGACGCTTCCCAGTCCAGAGCTTCTGGCGACGGTTCCCAGTCCAGAGCGTCCGGCGACAGTTCCCAGTCCAGAGCTTCCGGCGACGTTTCCCAGTCCAGAGCTTCCGGCGATGGTTCCCAGTCCGGAACCTCCAACGACGGTCCACAGTCCGGAACCTCCAACGACGGTCCACGGTTCGGAACCTCCTGAGACGGTCCACGGTCCGGAACCTCCTGAGGCGGTCCACTGTCCGGGAACCTCCTGAGACGGTCCACGGTCCGGGAACCTCCTGAGATGGTCCACGGTCCGGAACCTCCTGAGACGGTCCACGGTCCGGACCCTCCTGAGATGGTCAACGGTCCGAAACCGCCAGCTCCATGGCCGGAGCCTTCCCCTGCGCCGATGCCCAGTCTGAGCATGGCGTCCAGTCCAGCTCCAAGGCCCGAGTCTTCTTCTGCGTTGGTGCCCAGTCCAGGCACAGCGTCCAGTCCCGCTTCATGGCGGGAGGCTTCCCCTGCGCCGATGCCCAGTCCTAACACGGCGTCCAGTCCCGCTCCATGGCAGGAGTCTTCCTCTTCACCGATGTCCAGGCCAGGGCCGGTGTCCAGTCCCGCTCCATTGCAGGAGCCTTCCTCGGCATCGAGATCCAGTCCAGGCACAGTGTTCAGCCTGGGTCCATTGCTGGATCCGCGGGATGAGCAGGTTCTTTGGCCCGCACCAGAGCCACCACCAAAGACGGTGGATCCGCGAGTTGAACAGGTTCTTCGTCCCGCACCAGAGCCACCCCCGATGCTGGAGGATCCGCGGGATGAGCGGGTACTTCGTCCCGCACCAGAGCCGCCACCGACACTTATCACCCCCCTACCCTCCCTATTTGGTTTCAGGTTTTGCGGCCGCACCTTTGTGGGGGGGTACTGTCACGCCCTGACCATAGAGGGCCATTGTTTCTCTATGGTGAAGTGGGTCAGCAGGGCGTGACTGGGGGTGATCTAGTTTATTTATTTCTATGTGGTGTTCTAGTTTATTTGTATGATTCCCAATTAGAGGCAGCTGCCTATTTAAGTAGCTGTTTTTCCCACCTGTGTTTATGGGATATTGTTTTGAGGTAGTGCACGTAGCATCTCTGTAGTCATGGTTCGTTGTTAGTTTATTGTTTATTTGTCTTTGCTAAATTTCACTTTTTTCATTAAATTATGTTGAACTCAACATCCGCTGAGCCTTGGTCCGATCATTATTCCAGCGAACGTGACACCGGTGCCCCCGCACATTGACTCTGTATCGGTACCCCCCTGTATATCGTCTCGCTATTGTTATTTTACTGCTGCTCTTTAATTACTTGTTACTTTTATCTCTTACTCTTATCTGTATTTTTTGGGAAACGGCATTGCTGGTTATGGGCTGAAGACATTGAGTAATCATTCATAGTGCAGGCTGGGAAAAGTTAAGTGAACCTCTGTGTTAACGACTTCTCCAAAAGCTACTTGGAGTCAGGTGTTTCAATTAAGGAGATGAGATTGGAGTTGTGGGTTGCACAGGTGCCCTGCCCTTTAAATAAAAGCACACAAAGCCTGGTTACTGACAAATCTGTTCTTCTCCAGAAATATTGGTTAGTGTGAATCATGCCTCAATCCCAACAACTTTCACAGGACCTTAGAATTCAAAAGTGTATCGAGACATTTTACGGGAGAATGTCAGGGCAGCAGTCCATGACCTCAAGCTTAAAAGAGGTTATGCAACAAGACAATGACTCAAAGCACACAATTAAATCAACCAAAGAATGTCTGAAAAGGAAGAAGATTTGTGTTTTGGAATGGCAAAGTCAGAGTCCTGACCTTAATCCAATTGAGATGCTGTGGCATGATCTGAAGAGGGCTGTGCAATCAAGACAACCCAGAAATATTGATGAACTGAAACAGATTTGTAGGGAGGAACGGTTCAAAATTCCTCAACGTTGTGCAAGTCTTATAAGCAGCTACAGGAAACGTTTGATGGAGGTTGTTGCTGCTAAAGGAGGATCTCCAAGTAACTAAATTCAAGGGTTCACTTACTTTTTTCAGCCTGCACTGTGAATGATTAGTCAAAATCTTCAATTTCAATTTGAAAAGTACAACTGTCTGTGTGTTATTAGTTCAGTCAGATTGTGTTTGTCTATTATTGTGGCTTAGATGAAGATCAGACAACATTTTATGAGTAATCAATCCAGAAATCCAGGTAATTCCAAAGGGTTCACAAACTTTTTCTTGCAACTGTATGTGACCATAGAGAGTACTGTGGTGAATACAGCCTCTATTTGCTGTTGTTATTTCTGAGGGAGGAGGGAGGCGTGAGTAGTCGGGATCATTTCCAGTGGCCCTGAACATTGGCCCTCTCACAGCACAAGAGCCTGTGAAACGCTCTGAGCTCCTTGCGTTTTCAGGTAAACACCAGTTACATCACAAAAGCTGGATTCATGGTCAGCTCGTAAGGTGTGGAGGAGGGAAGGAAAGGGGACAGACTCTTGTGCGCTTTCTCTCCTGGGGGCTCTCCTTCCAGCTCTTTGTCTCATCCACTGCTTCTCTCTGTCTTTTATTTCCTCTCACTTGCTATGAATGTCCTTTCTCTTCTCTCGCTCACTTTTGCTGCCTCTATCAGTGGTGTAAAGTACTAGTTAAGTCGTTTTTTGGGGGTACTTGTACTTTACTATTTATATCTTTGACTACTTTTACTCCACTACATTCCTAAAGAAAATAATGTACTTTTTACTCCATACATTTTCCCTGACGCCCAAAAGTACTCGTTACATTTCGAATGCTTAGCAGGACAGGAAAATGGTCCAATTCACGTACTTATCAAGAGAACATCCCTGGTCATCCCTACTGCCTCTGATCTGGCGGACTCACTAAACACAAATGCTTTTCCTTCATTTAAGGAATGTGAAATCATTTATACTTTTACTTTTTCTTATGATACTTAAGTATATTTTAGCAATTACATTTACTTTTGATACTTAAGTGTATTTAAAACAAATACTTTTACTCAAGTAGTATTTTGCTGGGTGGTATCTTTACTTTTATACAAGTATGACAATTAGGTACTTTCTCTAACCCCGCTCTCTATTACCCTTCCATTCCCTATACCTCTAATTCTCTCCCTATGTTCCTGGCAGCTCACTATGCCTCTCTCCTGGTAGTTCCACTACCTACTGTATCTCTCTATTACTCCCCCTTCACATAACACACTCTGTCTCCTCCTCTTGCCTCCCTTTTTCCTGGACACAGGTAAATGGAGTCTCTGAGAGAGTTGGGCAGCTGAGGCCGCTAGATTACCCACATTATTACCCAAAACACCTGGGAGGAGGTGTTAGCCCAAGGAGGGCCAGGTTGGCTTGCCTGTCCTTAACCAACAAACCAACAATCCCACGACAGAATTCCCAAAACCCAGCAACCCGCCAATGAAACCTCCATCTTGAAACCCCCAAAACGACCACTGAATCTTCCGTTTGCAACCTATGTCTGACACTTGAGTTAAATACACTACCAAACCTTTGTGAAAGAAAATATAGGGATACATACTGCGGAGCAGGTTTCTCATGGTAACACATTCCTTTGGCTATCACAAGTACTTGTTACTGTAAGCGTAAAATGCAGTGATCCAGTTTGTTACGGTGAAGCCACAGTCAAAGCACAACACAACACAACCTCTAGTGGTACCATGCGGAAAGTTCATGTTATTTAGAGTTAAAAGGTTATTAAGTCCACAGTCTATATCAGGGACGGGAACTTTGATGGGGGTGGGGGCCGCGGTTGCAACCCCTCCACCCCACCCCACCCCCAATGTTATAACACATTTTGTGCAATTCAACACATTTTGACATAGGGTGGAGAGAAATGTTTGCGGTTTTTAATATGAGTGAGACTGACTAATAAAATCGATTGTGGGCCTCATGGGCGATAATTCAACCATCATTACTACACGTTTCGATAGATGGCCGCTATACTAACTTACCAATCTAAAACATTTTAGCTGACATGGGCTAATTGAGTAACAAGAGAAAAACTGGTGATGCACAACCAAATAAAAAAATTCCACCTTGTGTATTCTACTATTCTAACAACAACAACATCTCGCAACAGTAATTTGAGACCCCTCCTCCCCAGTTGAACATGATTTACAGAATCCACTACAATGGCGGTTGGTGGGAGGGGTTATAGTATGAGCTCATTGTAATGGCTGGAATAGAATAATTGGAACAGAGGGTTCCATATGTTTGACACATTCCATTTATTCCATTTCAACCATTACAATGTGCCAGTCCTCCTATAGCTCCTCCCACCAGCCTCCTCTGGTCCACTGAGCTATCATTCAAAATAACTGCATAATGTTTCCACAACAAGAACCAATAAAATGCAGAGCCAGTTAAGGCCTACTGAAAGTCTAATACTTTAGAGAGAAAGATGGATAATGACAGGCCTTCTATTTTTTTCTTTAAGTATATACAATAATTAAGTTTATATATATGTTCCCAAACCCAATGCTTAGCTACCCTAAGCTGTATTTTTGGTGCCAGAAAATAGGCGGAAACCACTGTCATTTCCCAACATCGATTCAGTCCTCCTCTTTCTTCAGTCTCGTGTATCCTCCCTCCTGGAACCCAACCACCACACTTGTCCCTGTAAACCATCCAGTAATAACAGGCTTGTCTAAAGCCAGACCCTGTTAAACGCCTCTGGCCGCTCAGTTTAGAGTCTATCCATCTGATGAGATGTATTTTTCTCTATATACCGTATATTCATAGTTTTGTTTCCGGTCACAGCAGAACTTGCTGCAACAAAAAAAACGGACACAGTTCTTTGTCCCGTTCTGCTGCAGCTGAAATGGAAAGATAAGAAAGTCATTTATCAAGTCTCATTCCTTATTTCAGAGGGCTGGGCAGGATGCTAGTCCAACTAAAATCCCAGAGGAGCAGTAGGTTTTTCTCTTCAGGGACCATTTTGAATGGGGCCTTTCTACAAAACGCAATAATATCATAGTACAGTCACACCTATATTCACTTGCTGAACTTCCTGCACAAATCCAAACAGGTCCGAGAGACAGACTGACTTCTGAGAATTACCCGTGTTTGCCTCCCCCATAGAACAGCACTCCTGTGTAGGGTAAGAACTCAGGCTTATAAAGGGCACTCACTAAGGTACAACTGAGACTCGTTTCACAGAAAACATCCATCAAAAGGCTTAATTTAACTGGAGGTGAGCCTTTTAAGGCCTTCCTCTACCTGAGCTAGGGCTGTTTATTTTCTCGTATGTTTGTGTTGCAATTCACAAACATCTAAGCACATAATGAGGCTCATTCCCTCACTTGTGGATGGCATAAGGTCCAAATATTTCTACCTGATGTTCATTTGCTAGATCAAGATCACGAATCTAAAATCGTAAATTCATGGGGCACCTCACTTTGTGGGAATGGTAGTAAAGTTCTGGATTTGCATTATGGTTGTACACAAGAACATCCTACATAGACCATTCAAGTTCCTGCAACAGCACAGATCAAATATAGCTATAGAAAAGTATCACTGAACACTCTAGCTCCCACAATGAGAGAGAAAGAGTGTGTGTATATACTGTGTATATACTGTGTATGCCATTTAACAGACACTTTTATCCAAAGCAACTTACTGTCAAACCCTCTATCCTGGCGTTGCAAGCACCGTGCTCTACCAACTGAGCTACAGAGGACAACAGACTTAAAAATACTGTCAGAGTAAACTCCAGACAGAATACATGGAATTAAACTAGTATTGAAAATGTTAATGTTAAGTGTGTGTAATCAGTTTGCATGTGTGTGCGTATTATGTGTGCGTGGGTGTATTATGTGTGTGTGTGTGTGTGTGTGTGTGTGTGTGTGTGTGTGTGTGTGTGTGTACAAATGTGTGTGGGCGGGAGAGTGGAAGCGTTCATTAGTAAGTGTACTATATGTGCATGTATGTACTGTATATACTGTAGGTATGTGAACACTGGCTGGGTCGTGTACAGTAGTCTATATAATGTGACTACACAGAGATCCGACATGGTCTGCTCACATCTCCTAAGCTTTGTGCGCCCTTAGGGCGGCGCAAATTTGGCCCAGGGTCGTCCGGGTTAGGGTTTGGCCGGGTTAGGCCATCATTGTAAATAAGAATTTGTTCTTATCTGACTTGCCTAGTTAAATAAAATAAATGTTTAAAAAAACAAGAGCTAAGAGAAGTGAGCTTTATCCAGAGTCATAACAAGCACAAATTATGTTAGAGATTTTACTCTGCTTGAAACATTAGATATTTTGTGGAGATCACTGTTGATTTCTGATTTCACTCATTCAGTCCGCTCAAGGATCTGCTGCTCAGCTCAAGACAGCCAGCTATCATTTTAACAATTAATTTAACACATTTCCCAAAATGACATGTATTTTCTGAAAAGAAAAGTCTGAAGGGGAAGTTAATGACAAAGACCCACAACTGGGACATAGCACAAAAGCATAACATCTCAACAACCTTATTTCACTGTATCTCTCCATTTCTTTCGTCACTGTCCTAACAGTGACATATTGTGGACACAAATCATGTTGGTGTCATTGGATGAGTTAAAGCTTCTTGGCGTCAAGATTTGGCATGACGCCAAAGCAGTATAGGAACAAACAGCGTGGCTTTTGGCTTGTGGACCTCAGCTCTGTGCCACAGACAAAGAGTTACTTAACATTAGGCTGCAGCCATTAGGTCCGACTAGCACCACAAAGACAGTTTCTCTTTCATCACAAACCCTTCTACAGAAATGAAGGCTCTATATTTCTTCGTGCTAAATTAATATGCAGGCTACATATTCATAAAAATCTGGAACTTTCTACTTAAGATTTGAAGGTGGAGCTCTTCCTTCCCATGTTAAAGACTGTATTCAGGCTGCTGTTGGGTAGAATGAATGTTGGCGTGGTTGTGCTCAGTGTGTCTATACTGTATGTACACACATAAACGGCAAACATACATCACCATCAAAGCCAGCAGCACCCCTAAACATTTTACTGTACCTCCTACAGTAGAGAGACAATGAAGGACACAGGACTGCTCACACACAATCTTAACAGTGTATCTTGCTCTTCACACTCCAATCCTGTCAAGACCTGCCATAGCCATTCAGCATCTAAGAGGGATCATTGTCAGAGTTCAAATACTATTTGAAATTATTTAAAGTGCTTTAGTTGTGCTTGATTGAGCTTGCTTCTTGCAATGGAACAAATATAAAAGTCCCAGAAGTTTAAATCCTGCCCACCTGGCACTCCAGGCAGGCTAAAGCAAAAATTCTAAGTATTTATAAGATTTCAAATAGTATTTGAACCAAGTTCTGTGCCTTACCTAAATAAGTTGGGAACTACTGGGCCCGTGCACTCATACTCTGAGACACTCTAAGAATACAGGCCCGGGTCTATACAGAAGATTTGACGAGCACTGGAAATTTGCATAAGCTATGGTGTGATGGTGCAGTGCATCTGACTTTTGTATTAATGTGACATTGACTGCATTTACATGCACAGGATAAATTCGATATTAAATTGATTATGACAGTAAACAGATTATGCAATAGTCATGTAAACACCTTAATCTGCTTATCTTAATAGGCGTCTAATAAGCATACGCCGATTAAAACACCTGGTTTTCTGAGCAATCTTTCGAATTATTAGGACATGTGAACACCTTAAAAGGCATTCCAGCGGTGTATTTGACCTGCACTTGCCAGCACCTGTAGCACAAGCCTCCCTCTTTAGCGCGAATTAAGTTAGTTCAAATGTAGAAATACTCTAAATCAAATATACTTCCCGAAAATAACATGGTAGAATGTTTATTTTGATTGGCAATTTCCTGCATTTATCAGAGTGCCATCAGGTAGCCTGATTTCAGATGTGTCTATGTAAACAGGATTATTAAGGAAATAGTTTTTCTTGCAAAGCATGTAAAAAAAATTATCAAATTATTATATTAATCTGACTATCCACAATAATCGCATTATTGTGTGCATGAAACCGTACTCAATGATTAAATAAGATGGCTGCTGCCTTGCGAGCTCTGACCCAACTTTGCTATTTTGTGATTCTTTTACCATTTCTCTTTACTTTTTTTTGCACAAATGTATCTGAGGCTTCCGTTTTTTGTTGTGGATGGAGAAGAAGCTCGTGAACGAGGCTCCTACGCATTAGTTAATTTTGCCATATGTTTACACTTTTTTTACACTTTACACTTTCTACACTTTCTTACAGATCACATTTGATTGATGAGTTCGTAAGTTACCTTTTTGATTCAAATGTCACACGATCTGAGGAGCAGAAGACCTGTAACTAGGAGCAGAAGACCTGAGGAGCAGAAGAACGTGAATGGTAATGGCGCCGACTCCAGTCCATCTGTTATGGAGTCTCGTGGTCATTCTCTCCGTACGGTTCTGGTCTCGGAAATTACAGCTACCAATGCTACTCAGCTCAAAACTAACCCTCAACCATGAAAGACTAACATGCGTGTTGTTGATGTTAGTTCTGTGTGTGCAGTAAAGGGCACTGTGTACTGCTTTGTTTTGAGCCAGCTGCAGCTTCGCTAGGTCTTTTTTTGCTGCACCTGGCCATTTTACCCGAGGTAATCAAGACGGGACAAGACCAGAGCCTGAACAACTAGTACAGTTGATCTTTATGTCGAAAATGCAGAATATATTTTATAACAGACATAACTAACCACCATGCTATTCCTAGGAGTTCAGCTTCTTCAACTTGTTCAATGGTCTCACCCTTTATGCACAACTCCAGTTGAGGTTTAGGTCTAAGAGAATGCTTTTCACCAAACACAATGCTTTTGGTTTTAGATATATTTAAGGCCAGTTTATTGTGAATGACCCATTCCGACACTGACTGTAACTCCATGATAAGAGTCTCAGTGAGCTTATGTGTAGCGTGTGCAACCGTCAGCATACAAAAGTCATTTTAGATTTGCAAAAATAGAGTAACAGCCTAAGGGAACTGCCCTGAGGGATACCGCACTGTACATATCGGATGTTAGAGAAGATTCCATTCAATAACACTCTCTGAGTTCTATTGGATAAGTAATTATTCAACCATGTGATGGCAGGTGATGTAAAGCCACAACAATAACATCAAAGGCTGCACTGAAATCTAACAATGCGGCTCCAACTATCATCTTATTATCCATTTATTTTAGCCAATCATCAGTCATCTGAGTCAGTGCAGTATGAGTTAAGTGCCCTTTCGTATATGCATGCTGAAAGTCAGTTAACTTGTTCTTTAAAAAAAGTATTGTATTTGCTATTTCTCCATCAGTTTACTTAGAAGAGTAAGATTAACAGCAGTAGCAGCAGCGTATGTGGTGAGTGTGAAAGTATGTGTGTGAGTGTCATCAGTTTGCATTGGCTGTGCGTGCCTTTTATGTGTGTGTGTGTGTGTTGTGGTGTGTGTGTGTGTGTGTGTGGTGTGTGTGTTGTGTGTGTGTGTGTGGTGTGTGTGTGTGGGTGTGTGTGTGTGTGTGTGTGTGTGTGTGTGTGTGTGTGTGTGTGTGTGTGTATGTGTGTGTGTGTGTGTTGTGTGTGTGTTGTGGTGTGTGAGAGAGAGAGAGAGTTAGTTCAAAAAAGGGTCAATGGAGGTAGTTCGGGTGGCCATTTGATTAGCTATTTATTTAGCTGCCTAGTTTAGCAGTCATATGGCTTGGGGTTAGGAGCTGTTCAGGGTCCTGTTGGTTCCATACTTGGTGCACTGGTACCGCTTGCCATGCGGTAGCAGAGAGAACAGTCTATGGATCTTAATTTGATCACTCTTTTGTGAGGAAATGCACATTTGTAGTGTATTTGAGTTTTGAAAAGGATCTAAAGTTTGTCATTTCCACTTTGAAATGTCAGACTTTATTTGCCTAATGAAAAAGGTATCAAACCCTACAAAAATATCCATGAACTACAATCCACATAATAATGGCCATTTCCTGTTGCTGCACGATTATTTTCCTGCTGTAGCAATCTGGCTACAGTATAACTGGCAATGTAATGTAGACATGCATTCACTCTAGCCTTTTGTGGGATCCTAACAACCCTTACGACACCTCACCCCACCTCACGACACTTGCTTATAAATATTTTAATATATATATATATTTGGACCCAAAACATTATTCAAGAGAACTTTAGTTAATTTCTAGTCGTGCTTCATAGCTAGGACTGTCAGTGACTGACATAACAAGAGAAAAACTGCTGATGCACTACCAAATTTAGAAATTGCACCATGTGTGTTCTACTATTCAAACAGTAAGACTGTGGACACCATTTGGAGGTGGACATCAGTGGACACCATTTGGAAGTTCTGGTTTCTCACTGGGGCTCTGAGTCCTGTACTGATGTTTTTGTGAACAGGCCCTCTGAGATTCTGAAACCGCACCCCTCTGAGATTCTAACCCTAACCCTAGCCTACATCAGAGATGAATCGCTGAAATCTGGTGTAGTTATTTAGGCAATAAAACTGCCATCACTGACCAGCAAAAAATAACCTGTGTTTTTTGATAGATTGTGTGTTTTATTGTTTTCTCATTTATCAGACTGGGTGTGGCAAACTAACAACGAGTGACAATTATTTGGTTCAATGCTATTCAGTCATGTAATGTAAACACACTGGACAAATGGTAGCTGCTGATGTCAGTCTTTCTCACACATATACGCGTATGCACCTCTGAAGATCATCTGCAACGTTGTTGTTTTCACATGACATCTCCCGGAGGTGAGTTGGCAGTTTGTGTATGAAACCACCTGGACGTCACCTTAATGATCTTTCTTTTAAGTCTCAAGGTTTGGTCAGGAAATTGAAACAGGCACAAACACACACGGTGTGATCCCACCTACTGCATTCCACTGACACACACCACCCGTCCCTCTCCCTCCAGTACAGCCGCTCATCAAAATAACGTTCTCTTCTCCCTATTCATCTGCATTTGAGACTGTTTTTGGTGTTCATTTCTCTCTCTCTCTCTGTCCCTCCCTCCCCCTTTCAGTCTCTCTCACCGTGTGGCTTGATTATATAGGTCGCAGTTGTAAATGAGAACTTGTTCTCAACTAGCCTACCTGGTTAAATAAATGTGAAATAAAAAAAATAAAAAATCACTGGTCAGTTCTCTGGATAGTGTGATTGAGCCTAGACTGAATGACTGTATTGAAGATGAGATGGCTCTTTCCAGTGCTCATGAACTCTGGTGTGAAAGAATTTCCCTGCTGAATATAGCTGCTTGTTTAAGGACCACTGATGATGCCAGCTGGACCGTCTCTCTCTCCTGTGCAGCCACAGCAGACAGGTCTTTTAGTGTAGAACCCCAATGGAAATATATTACTATTAATTTTTACAAAATGTCTCTGGTTCTCTGGAATGACTCTGGAATAATAGTGAATTCCCAGTACAATAGTACTGTACAATAGTACAATAGTGAATTCCCAGTACAGACACTGTTGTCACTGGATACGAGTGGCTCTTAAGTGGTTTCTTACTAAACGATATCATAGGGCAAGCTGTCACACCCTGATCTGTTTCACCTGTCTTGTGCTTGTCTCCACCCCCCACCAGGTGTCTCCCATTTTCCCCCATTATCCCCTGTGGACTTATACCTGCCTTTTCTGTTAGTATGTTGCCAGTTCGTCTTGTCAAGTTTCCTGTATTGCTAGTTTCTGTTTCTAGTCCCCCCGGTTCTGACCATTCTGCCTGCCGTTCTGTCCCTGATTGATGCTGCCTTGGATTACTGACCTCTACCTGCCCTTGACCTGCCTTTTGACTGCCCCCTGTTTTGTAATAAATATCAGAGATTTTTTTATGATGGAAGTAATTACAACAAATGTGCAATTGAGAGCATTTAGGGTAAATATGAGCATATTAAAGGCATCCACTCCAGTGCAGTATGGTCTGCAGATTTGTTTGAGTTATACAAAACATTGACAGTTGAGTTTACTAATGATTAAAATTGCTTCTTTGTACTAGGTGGAATTAGACTGGAGTGGCACTACAATAAACAGTGCAGTCCTCTGGCTGCTAAGTCTGCACCATCCACCCCTAAACAAACAACCCGGCCCACCTCAGTAATAGCACAAGTGTGCCATGAGTTTAGTAAACAGCTGCAGTGGACTCAGTAGGCCTTTTTGCTCCACAGACACAGACAGGAAGTGACAGTAGGGGTGACGCAGGTGAAAAATAGAACATGGTCAAATCCTAGACCCATCCCTTGCTGCTATCCCTAGGCAGGCTGTTCTTATATTGCTGACCTACCCTGTCCAAAATAAAACTTGTTTGAGATAAGGCATTAAAGGAAGCCAAATAATATGAATCATGAGGTAGTTCTGACTAATTAAACAAACACCACCTTCAATCTCTCAAATCCTACCGCAATGGCATTCCTGGCCCATAAACTGTCCCTGTCCTAGATGGATTTTAACTCCATATCCTTGAACCATCTACTGTTTACTATCTCTAACTTACCATCTCCAGCAACCCCCATAAACAATAAATCTCTGTCTCTATCCCACCTCCTTCAGTCCAGACACTCTAAAGGACAGGTCGTTATGGAGAGGGGCCAAATTAGATGAATCAGGGCGCTGGACCAGACAATACGGATCCACACCCGGCATTCCTCACATATTGGCTTACCCTCCAGGAGTGAGGCTGGCCGCAGCCTTTTCCAGCTTTCTCAGAGGCATTCCACCTGGAGCCATGTGAGCGAGTGATTGAGAGCAAGTGAATATTAGTGACTGATGACACTGTTCTACCTAACATTATAAAAGTTACCAAAAAAGGACAAAATAAGAGGGTTAGAATATAATGGTCATAATGCCAGTGTAACGGATGTGAAATGGCTAGCTAGTTAGCGGGTACGCGCTACTAGCATTTCAATCAGTTACGTCACTTGCTCTGAGACCTAGAAGTAGTGTTGCCCCTTGCTCTGCAAGGGCCGCGGCTTTTGTGGAGCGATGGGTAACGACGCTTCGTGGGTGTCAGTTGTTGATGTGTGCAGAGGGTCCCTGGTTCGCGCCCGTGTCGGGGCGAGGGGACGGTCTAAAGTTATACTGTTACATTGATGCTGTTGACCCGGATCACTGGTTGCTGCGGAAAAGGAGGAGGTTGAAAGGGGGGGTGAGTGTAACGGATGTGAAATGGCTAGCTAGTTAGCGGGTACGCGCTACTAGCATTTCAATCAGTTACGTCACTTGCTCTGAGACTTAAGTAGGGTTTCCCCTTGCTCTGCAAGGGCCGCGGCTTTTGTGGAGCGATGGGTAACGACGCTTCGTGGGTGTCAGTTGTTAATGTGTGCAGAGGGTCCCTGGTTCGCGCCCGTGTCGGGGCGAGGGGACGGTCTAAAGTTATACTGTTACACCAGTCTGCTGGTATTTCATCCAACAAGTAGTAAACTGAGTTACTAGGGCTTGTATAATTCAGTCCAGCGTGTAATGAGAGCAGTCATTACAGAGGAGCTGCCTCTTCTCTTCAGACAATCAACCATGACCATTGTAGTCTAATTTAGTCTCAATTATAGCTTTAGGTCTGAGGTCTCAAAAAAAAAAAAACATCTCTTCAGTTTGGAATCCCATGTTGCCTTTCAAGAGAAAGTAACCACCATTAAATAATTTAGGTTAATGGAAAATCATATTCACTTGTGTCACTGAAGATCCAGGTAGAAACATTTTCACAAGACTTTCAACTGTATAGGTTGAAACAACTGCAGGTTCAGGCTGCTCCTGTGAACTCCTTACAGAAGGGAACGCAGCTTATTGCTGCTTGTCTCACTCCTAGCTGCTTGAAAGGGCCCTGAAACAACTTAATTCAGGTCTGATTAAGATCGCATTCTGAAGGACAATGAGAGCACTGATCTTGGTCGAGCTGAAACAGAGAAGACTGTTTCTCTGACCCACAGACTGCGAAACACTTCAACTTAACTTAATAATTGTAGGCCAAACGGAAGACATGACACTTTCTGTAGCCTAATCTTATCCAGGACACACATACTAACCCCATGTTCTTATCTGACATACACACAGTCTAGAATAGGCTACCTCAAACATTCCTCTTATTCTCGATCACCCTTTTTCTTAACATATAAGATATATTTTATGGGACGAGAACTTAATATCACTTATGAAATGATTATCACTGTAAACTATGCCGTTATTGCTCTCCGCTCACTGAGGTGAGTCAAACAGCTGCTTGTTATTTGTTGTTTGTGCTGTAAGAGGCTCCCAGCAGCAAGAGACACATATCTGGTCTCCACAGGTCTAAGCTACGGCCTACTGGACAATTTAACTCCCGTAGTCTAAATTGTAAACACATTTAAACATGGCTCTGTATTTAGGGGCCAGTGGCTGACCTGTCTGCCTGTGCTCTATGTGTCACGGGGGTGTCCCATAGCCTTAGTGACGGGAGAGTGTATCTCTGCTTGATTTTCTGGAGGTCTCGACACAGCCAGGCCTTTCCTGGAGGTGCTGAGTGAAGGCTCTTAATAAGCCATCCACAAAGCTCCAGTGGTGGTAGAAGTTGCGCTTAGGCACAGACCTAATAGCAGCTTACGATCCACAATTCCTAACTTTAATGTTGAGGGGGATGCAAAACTGACCTTAGATCAGTGTCTTGGGGAAGCTCCTTTCTTGAGGGAAACTGGAAGTACTTATGTAGGGCTCCTGAAAAGAAACGTTTTGATGAGGTCGTTTTAATGGACAACCTTGCTTTGTAATTACTGGCGGATTTTTTTCTCTCCAGCAGTTTTCTATTTGTGTCTCTGTTGGACTCCCCACCTTCCTTAGCCAACTGAAGTGATTAAAGACTCCCTCTGTACTGGGATAGCTACATATCAAATCAAATCATTGCAAATCGTTCGGGTGGCCATTTTGATTAATTGTTCAGCCGTCTTATGACTTGGGGGTAGAAGCTGTTAAGGAGCATTTTGGACCTAGACTTGGTGCTCCGGTACGCTTGCTGCGGTAGAGAGCAGTCTATTGACTTGGTTGACTGGAGTCTTTGACTATTTTTTTGCCTTCCTCTGACACCGCCTGCTGTAGAGGTCCTGGATGGCAGGAAGCTTGGCCCCAGTGATGTACTGGGCTGTACGCACTACCATCTGTAGCGCCTTAAGGTTGGATGCCCGAGCAGTTGCCACACCAGGCAGTGATGCAACCAGTAAGGATGCTCTCGATGGTGCAGCTGTAGAACTTTTTGAGGATCTGGGGACCCATGCCAAATCCAAGGTTTCAAAGTCTAAAACATACTCCCGAGGGGGAATATGCGTTGTTGTACCCTCTTCACGACTGTCTGGTGTGTTTGGACCATGATAGTTTGTTGGTGATGTGGACACCAAGGAACTTGAAACTCTCGACACGCTCCACTACAGCCCCGTCGATGTGAAAGGGGGTGTGTTCGGCCCTCCTTTTCCTGTAGTCCATGATCAGCTCCTTTGTCTTGCTCACGTTGAGGGAGAGGTTGTTGTCCTGGTGCCGCACTGCCATGTCTCTGACCTCCTCCCTATAGGCTGTCTCATCGTTGTCGGTGATCAGGCCTACCACCATTGTCATCAGCAAACTTAATGATGGTGTTGGAGTCGTGCTTGGCCACGCAGTTGTGGGTGAACAGGGAGTACAGGAGGGGACTGAGCACACACCCCTGAAAGGCCCCTGTATTGAGGATCAGCGTGGCAGATGTGTTGTTGCCTACCCTTGCAACCTAGGAGCGGTCTGTCAGGCAGAACAGGATCCAGTTGCAGAGGGAGGTATTTAGTCCCAGGGTCTTTAGCTTAGTGATGAGCTTTGTGGGCACTATGGTGTTGAACACAGAGCTGTAGTCAATGAACAGCATTCACACATAGGTGTTCCTTTTGTCCAGGTGGGAAAGGGCAGTGTGGAGTGCAATGTCAGATTGCGTCATCTGTGGATCTGTTGGGGAGGTATGTGAATTGGAGTGGGTCTAGGGTTTCCGGAATGATGGTGTTGATGTAAGCCATGACCAGCCTTTCAGAGCACTTCATGGCTACCGACATGAATGCTGTGGGGCGGTAGTCATATAGGCAGGTTACCTTTGCATTCTTGGGCACAGGGACTATGGTGGTCTGCTTGAAACGTAGGTATTACAGACTCGGTCAGGGAGAGGTTGAAAATGTCAGTGAAGGCAATTAACAGTTGGTACACATACTGGTAATCCGTCTCACCCCGCGGCCTTGTGAATGTTGACCTGTTTAAAGGTCTTGCTGGCTATGGAGAGCATGATCACACAGTTGTCTGGAACAGCTGGTGCTCTTGTGCATGCTTCAGTGTTGCTTGCCTCGAAACGAGCATAAATTATATTTAGCCCGTCTGGTAGAATTGGGTCACTGGGCAGCTTGCAGCTAGGTTTCCCTTTGTAGTCTGTAATAGTTTGCAAGCCCTGCCACATCCTACAAGCTTCAGGGCCTGTGTAGTAGGATTAAATATGTGTCCTCTATTGACGCTTTGCCTGTTTGATGGTTAATCTGAGGCCATAGCGGCATTTCTTATAAGCATCCGGATTAGTGTCCCGCTCCTTGAAAGCGGCGGCTCTAGCATTTATCTCTGTGCGGATGTAGTCTGTAATCCATGGCTTCTGGTTTGGATATGTACGTACGGTCACTGTGGGGATGACGTCGTCGATGCACTTATTGATGAAGCCGGTGACTGAGGTGGTATACTCCTCAATGCCATCGGATGAGTAACGGGAACATATTCCAGTCTGTGCTAACAAAACTGTCCTGTAGCATAGCATCCGTGTCATCTGACCACTTCCGTATTGAGTGAGTCACTGGTACTTCCTGCTTTAGTTTTTGCTTGTAAGCAGGAATCAGGAGGATATAATTATGGTCAGATTTGCCAAATGGAGGGTGAGCTTGTACACGTCTCTGTGTTAAGTAAAGGTAGTCTAGAGTTTTTTTCCCTCTGGTTGCACATGTGACATGCTGGTAGAAATTAGGTAAAACGGATTTAAGTTTGCCTACATTAAAATCCCCGGCCACTAGGACTGCAGCTTCTGGATGAGCTTTTTGTTGTTTGCTTGAGGCCTTATGCAGCTCGTTTAGTGCGGTCTTAGTGTCAGCATCGGTTTGTGGTGGGAAATAGACAGCTACAAAAAGTATATATAAACTGTCTCGGTAGGTAGTGTGGTCTACTGCTTATCATGAGGTACTCTACCTCAGGCGAGCAATACCTCGAGACTTACTTAATATTAGACATCGCTCATCAGCTGTTGACAAATAGACACACACCACCACCCCTCGTCTAACCGGAGGAAGCTGTTCTGTCTTGTCGATGCACGGGAAAACCCTGTCTACATCCACGTTGTTGTTCAGCCACGACTCGGTGAAACATAAGATGTTACATTTTTAATTCCCCGTTGGTACGATAGTCTCGAACGGAGCTCATACATTTTATTCTCTAGTGATTGGACATTGGCCAATAGAACGGATGATAGAGGCGGGTTACCCACTCGCCGACCAATAATCACAAGGCACCCCATGCATCTCCGTCTTTTCTTAATCCGAATGACAGGGATTTTGGCCTGGTCCGGGAGCAACATAATATATTCTTCGCATCTGACTCATTAAATAAAAAATATTTGTCCAGTTCGAGGTGAGTAATCGCTGTTCTGATATCCAGCAGCTATTTTCGCTCATGAGAGACGGTAGCAGAAACATTATGTACAAAATAAGTTACAAACAATGCGAGAAAACACACAAAATAGCACAATTGTTTAAGAGCCCATAAAATGGCAGCCATCCCTTCCTGGCGCCATTCTCAGGTATTCATTATCCTGGTGACTAGTATGGACACCATTTGTATTTCTAGCATATAAAACACTTCCACCTGACAGTGACAGAGATGACCCATCAAACAAAAAATGACTCTGCTAGTGTTATTTAGAGCATTCTTGAACCCTCCCTCTTAGAATTAGAATGCAACTGTTCTCATAGCATCAAACATGTTAAAGACAGTCACTTTAGTCAGAGCACTGTAACTGTACTGATTGATGAGCACAGTGAGCCAGACCTCAGTGCTACACTAACAGTGGGAACCTGTAACGGTTTTCTTCCTGGGATGAAGGAGAGGACCAAAACGCAGCGCGGCTAGTGTTCAACATGTTTAATAAAGAGAATAACGTGAACACTACAAACTACAAAACAATAAATGTGAAAACCGAAAACAGTCCTATCTGGTGCAGAACACAAAGACAGGAAACAACCACCCACAAACCCCAACACAAAACAAGCCACCTAAATATGGTTCCCAATCAGAGACAATGACAAACACCTGCCTCTGATTGAGAACCATATCAGGCATACATAGAAATGGACAAACTAGACACCTAACATAGAATGCCCACCCAGCTCACGTCCTGACCAACACTAAAACAAGTAAAACACACAAGAACTATGGTCAGAACGTGACAGTACCCCCCTCCTGAGGTGCGGACTCCGAACGCACAACCTAAACCTATAGGGGAGGGTCTGGGTGGGCATCTGTCTGCAGTGGCGGCTCTGGCGCTGGACGAGGACCCCACTCCACCATTGTCTTTGTCCACCTTTGTCCTTTGAGTGGCGACCCTCGCCACCGACCTTGGCCTAGGAACCCTAACAACGGGCCCCACTAGACTGAGGAAACTCCTCCGGACTGAGGGACAGCTCCGGACCGACAGAGAAGTAGCTCATGACCGAGAGGTAGCTTAAGAAAGAGAGGTAGCTTAAGACAGAGAGGTAGCTTAACCCTTTTCTCAATAGGGGGGCGCCATTTCGACTTTGTAAAAATTCGTTCCCAAATTAAACTGCCTCGTACTCAATTCTTGCTCGTACAATATGCATATTATTATTACTATTGGATAGAAAACACTCTCTAGTTTCTAAAACCGTTTGAATTATATCTGTGAGTAAAACAGAACTCATTTTGCAGCAAACTTCCTGTCAGGAAGTGAGAAATCTGAAATCGGGGGCTCTGTTCCAGGGTCAGTTTATTAATTTGCATGTAATCTATGGGTCTACATGCACTGCATACGCCAACGTCCTGAGCGGCGTAGAGACAGTATTAAATATGTGCAGACTCGTTACAACTTCAGCTTTAAGCACGAAGGGATTTTGTCAGTCTGTGACCAAGAGAAGTCGTATGGGTTCAATTATATGAAATCATTTTAGTCTTTTCATGTTGAGAGCTCTAAATCCGGCTGAGAATATCACGCAAGATGAAACCACATTTTGCTGGACTCGCTAGACTGACACGGTTCATACTGTATTCCATCTCACAACAGGTGGGCCTCACTCAGAGGAAAAGCAAATTGATTAACTTGTCTAGATAGGCCAGAAAATGTGACACATCACTACCTTTGCAAAATGTAGGGTGTGAAACCTGACACTTCAAGTCAGGGGCAGACATTCGGAATTTTGGATGAAAAAGCGTGCCGAATTAAACTGCCTGCTACTCTGCCCAGAAACTAAGATATGCAATATTATTAGTAAAATTTGGATAGAAAACACTCTGAAGTTTCTAAAACTGTTTTGAATCATGTTCTGTGACATATAACAGAACTTATTTGGCAGGCGAAACCCAGAGGACAAACCATTCAGATTTTTTTTTTTTGAGGTCACTCTCTTTTCAATGAAATTTCATTGGGATCCAGATTTCTAAGGGACCTTTCTTGCAGTTCTATCGCTTCCACTGGATGTCAAAAGTCTTTAGAAATTGGTTGAGGTTTTTCCTTTGAGAAATGAAGAAGTAACACTGTTCAGAATGAGGCTCGAGGGAAGTTTACTCTTTGTTAGAGGCTCGTTACACAGAGGCTCGCTACACGTTGTTTTCCTGCCGGTATTGAAACGCAGATCATCCCGTCTTAAATTTGATTGATTATTTTTACGTAAAAAAATACCTAAAGTTGTATACAAAGTAGTTTGAAATGTTTGGACAAAGCTTACAGGTAATTTTGGAGATATTTTGTAGTCACGTTGGGCAAGTTGGGAAATATGTGTTTTCTGGATCAAAACGCGCCAAACTAAATCGATCATTATTGGATATATACGACGGCAATTAATCGAACAAAAGGACAATTTGTGAATGTTTATGGGACATATTGGAGTGCCAAAGAAGAAGCTCGTCAAAGGTAAGGTATATCTTTATTTCTGCGTTTTGTGTCACGCCTGGAGGTTGAAATATAATGGTCTGGTGTTTTGTTTGCTTGGGTGCTATGCTCAGATAATAGGCATCGTTTGCTTTCACACCGTAAAGCATTTTTTAAATCTGACACATTGGCTGGATTCCAACAGTGTAGCTTTAAATTTGGTATATGAATGTGTGATTTCATACAAAGTAAAATTTTTATATAGTAATTTATTTGATTTTGCTGCTCTGCTTTTTCACTGGATGTTGGCCACATATCCCAGAGAGGTTTAAGATAGTGAAAGGGGAGAGCAGACAGATTGGGTTTCTGGCATAAAGGCATTCACGGAGCGCTTTATACACCCAAAATGTCAGTCGATCCAGAACAGATCACCCATCTGGGGAACTTAAACATCTAAGAGGATTTATACTTGTTCCCCAGTAGCATGGCTTTGGGGCCATTGACTTCTGTTTTTAGTTCTAACCTTATATATTAATTTTAAATGGTAAAATACTGATTCTGTTTGGTTCCATGATTCCACAACTCAGACAGCAGATGATGCGACAGCTTGTTGTGCACCTCTCTCTTGGCTCTGCCTAGTTAACACGTGGCTGCCTATTTTTTGAGTTGTACCAAGGTTTGAACATTGGAAGACCCATTCATCACATGATGACTTTGCGCATTGAATACTTACTCACTATGGACTGGGTTCTGTCACGTTCTGACATAGTTCTTGTGTGTTTTACTTGTTTTTAAGTGTTGGTCAGGACGTGAGCTGGGTGGGCATTCTATGTTGTGTGTCTAGTTTGTCCATTTCTATGTATGCCTGATATGGTTCTCAATCAGAGGCAGGTGTTTGTCATTGCCTCTGATTGGGAACCATATTTAGGTGGCTTGTTTTGTGTTGGGGTTTTGTGGGTTTCCTGTCTTTGTGTTCCGACAGATAGGACTGTTTTCGGTTTTCACATTTATTGTTTTGTAGTTTGTAGTGTTCACGTTATTCTCTTATAAACATGTTGAACACTAGCCGCGTGCGTTTTGGTCCTCTCCTTCATCCCAGGAAGAAAACGTTACAGAACCACCCACCATACTCGGACCAAAGCAGCGTGGTAAGGGAAGCAGCGGCAAGCAGCGGCAGCAGCAGGAGCTAGCAAGGCAGAGCGGCTGGAAGCCCGAGAGGCTCCCCCAAAGATTTCTTGGGGGGAGGCACAACGGGGAGTGTGTCTGGGTCAAGTGGGAGACTTGAGCCAGTTCCCCGTGCTTACCAATAGGAGCAGTTGGCGAAATATGGAGGTACGAGTCGGAGAATGTGGAGGAGTTATGGAAGATTGGAGGAAAGTGAAAGGATGGGAAATTATGAGACATTCGATGAGTTGTTTGGTAAAATGTGAGGAGGCGCGAAGAGCGAGAGCTGTTGGTTTGGCGTAGTATAACGGTTACTCGCCCTGAGGTGTGTGATTTACCGTGGAGAGCGGGAGTATCGGACAGCACACGTGTTATGCGGAAGAGCGCACGGTGTCTCCTGTAACATTCGTGTTGAAACTCACTAGCAACGTGATGAAATGGATGACTAATTTCACAAAATTGTTAATCTTCACTGGTCAGTCTTATCCGTCATTTGGTTTGGAATTTTCATGATATTTCAGGATGGCTAGGGTGACATTTTATTTTTGGTGGGCGGCTATGGGGTGAGGGACTATGTAGAGTGGGGCACTTTTTCTGAGGCCAAGGGGTGCCATGAAAGCTCCGCGCTCAACGCAGCGGTCTTCGCAGTGCGCTCCTCTCGGGCCGGTGGATCCACCAGGTA
This sequence comes from Salvelinus sp. IW2-2015, assembly GCF_002910315.2. Lineage (NCBI taxonomy): Eukaryota > Metazoa > Chordata > Actinopteri > Salmoniformes > Salmonidae > Salvelinus > Salvelinus sp. IW2-2015. The sequence goes on along the minus strand of NC_036842.1, from coordinate 377,809 downwards.
GTGCAGCTCAAGCCCGCCTTACGAATAGAGTAGAGATTAGTTTAGACAAGACACTACTTAAGAAGCAGTTGATGGCAGGGTAGGGCTTACGACAACGGAGCAGGGCGTAGGGCACATAGCCCGGAGTAGCGAGGTGCAGCTCTGGACCTGGACGCGCACCTACGGCTCGGGTTCAATCGGCGGGAGTGGGCTAGCTGCGGGGGAGGCTGGAGTGATCAGGCAGGAGTAATGCGATTTGGGACGACGGGAGTCATACGAGTGACTCGCGCACAGAGGGGCAAGAGCTCAGTTAGGACTGGAGGGGCAGGCTCCTCGGACTGAGGGCGGCGCACATTGGCGGAGCGGCTCGTGGAACTCCGGGTGACGTAGGTCCGGCTGCCGAGGCGCTTCTGGCGGGCTCCGATCCTCGGGCGGGCCGACTTTCTGGCGGCTTCCTATAGGATCAGGGGCTACCGGACCGAGCGGGGCCCACTCTTAGCGGCGGCTTTCCTTTGACTGGGGGAGCTGCATCGGGCAGGGCTTCCTGGGAGCTGTTCGTGGTGCCCCGGGGAGTCAGTACCCTGTTCCTCCTCCCGGGCCGCACGGCGGTGATAGCCTGCACCATGGGTGGCTGGTGGGGTTCCCAGTCCGCGCTGAGCCCTCTTTCGCTTCTGACTGGGCGACCCGGTCTCGGGGCAGCCGCTCCTTTCGACTGCGGGAGCACCGGAGCTCTCGTGTCGGCACCTTCGTTGATCGTCGGTGGGGACCTCAGAGCGGCCTTGGAGCGCGTCACGCTGGACGCGCATCGTGTCTCCTCTTTCGTCTTACTTCGCTCCATGGAATGGTGGCCGTCCTGCGGGGTCGCAGAGCCACGGGGCGGCTTCAGATGGCGCTGGGCAGACGGGCGGCTCAGATGGGCGCTGGCACCACGGCGGGCTCCAGTATAGCGCCTGACGCAAGTGCCGCAGGGAAACCGGTGGGTCAGATGGCGCTGGGCAGAAGCGACGCCAGGGCCTCTTCAAGATAGTTGGCCGGCCTTTCGGCAGAGAGTACCGAGGTGTCGGGCCCTCTAGATTGGGGCCCTGGGCAAACGGCCGGCTCCAGAGCTTGCGCCGCTGACTAGTTTTTGAGGTGCTTGTCTACAAACCGGCTAACCGCCAGGACGGGGCAGGTCACGACGGCCGGCTGCGGGCATACGGGGCAGCTGGACGGCGCTGGAGGGCAGTCAATGCCACGGGGGCAGGACGTCGGACACACAACCGGCCCGCTAAGGGGGCCTAACTAGAGGTGCGACGCGCAGCTCTGGCCGGCGGTTGGGGGAGGACGGGGCAGCGCAGGCGGCGCTGGGGGCAGACGGCAAGACTCTTTGACTTTGCTGAGGGGCAACATTAGGCTGGTTGTGGTTGCGGAACTGGTGGTAACCGTTGTAGACAAGGCAACCTCAAAGCTTAGTGCGGGGAGCAGGAAGGGCACACTGGACTCTCATCGCGCACTAATACGCTGGTGGCGGGTTCCGGCATGGTGGATACCCTGGGCTGAGGGCACGCACCTCAGGGCGAGTGCGGGGAAGGAACAGTGCGTACAGGGCTCTGGAGATCACAGTAACCTGGTGGCGTGGTGCCGGAACTGGTGGTAACCGGGACTGGGAACACACCACCACTGGGGGGGCGAGTGGCGGGGATGGAGGACCAGGGCGTGACTGGTCTGGAGACGCACAGGAAAGCTGTGCGTGGTGTGGCAACTGGTGGTCTGGACTTGGGGCCGAGGAGGGCACCGATATACCGAGTGAAGGCGTACTGGAGCTCTTGAGCACCGAGCCTGCATTACTGCTGAATGCTCCGCGTAGCCATGGCCAGTGGGAGGGGACATAACGCCGGCAACGGGCCTGTGCTGGCGAACCGGGGAACCATCGTGAAGGCTGGTGCCGGATGGGGTTACACCACCGGCACGCACCCGGCTCCCCGAGGAGGACGCACTGGAGACCCAAAGCGTCCCTGGCGTTGAGCCGGCTTCATGGCATCCTGCTCGATGCCCACTCTAGGCCCGGCCGATAGTGGAGCTCGGGATGTTACTCACCGGGTAATGCACACGTACAGGAGACAACCGAGTGCGCTCTTTCCGATAACACGGTGTCTGTCCGTATCCCGCTCTCTCACGGTATCAACACACATCAGGCGGACCGGTGTATACTATCGCAAACCAAGCAGCTCTCGTCTTGGCCTCGCTCCAATTTTACCACAACTCATCGAATGTTATAATTTCCATCCTTTCACTTTCCTCAATTGTCCAATAACTCCTCCACATTCTCCGACTCGTACCTCATTTCGCCAACTGCTCCTTTGTAACAGGGGAACTTCTGGCTCAAGTCTCCACTTGACCCAGACACACTCCCCGTGTGCCTCCCCCCCACAAGAAATCTTTGGGGAGGTAGCCTCTCGGGCTTCCAGCCGCTCTGCTGCGGGCTTGCTAGCTCTGCTGCTGCCTGCGCTGCTGCGGCGCTTCCCTTACCAACGGGCTGCTGGTCCGAGTATGGTGGGTGGTTCTGTACGGTTTTCTTCCTGGATGAAGAGAGGGACCAAACGCAGCGCGGCTAGTGTTCAAACATGTTTAATAAAGAGAATAAAACGTGAACAAACTACAAAC
>NC_036842.1:319180-375162 GCF_002910315.2 Salvelinus sp. IW2-2015 | reverse complement strand
ATACCCTTCCAGATGTCAGTAAGCAGTGAGAATTGGAATGGGGTGCTAGGTAGATCTGAGGCCGTATAAGAGCTCTTGGAACCGGGGGTGCAGTCTTTTCTACGTTCGTCATGACGCGAGACAGACCTCAGGATTGCGTCCTGAAAAAGCTGTTGTTATAGGCGCTAGATATATCCGGCTCTGATTTTATTCGATACTACGTGTTAAAAAACATCATAATGTAGTTATTTTAACCGAGTTATATCAGTTTATATCAGTATATTGCGATTTTCGGGATTTTCTTTGTTCTGCGTTATGCTGAGTGGACACGTCTGCACCACATGGCTAACTTTGATGCTAATTCCACAGTTGAAGACGACTTTTACAACCGAGCAACGATTATTCTGGACAAATAATCTGTACAAGATTCTGATGGAAGCTCATCAAATAGTAACACTATTTATGATGTTAATTCGTAATTTCTGTCGAAAAGTTAAACTATTATTCCGCCATTAATTTCGGTGCGGTTCGCTTTAACGCATGCTGTATGTCGTAGTAACGTTAATTTTAAAAATCTAACACAGCGGTTTGCATTGAACTAATGTATCTTTCATTTGCTGTCCAACCTGTATTTTTTTGTCAAGTTTATGATTAGTTATTGATTGATTAGGTGGCCTCTCCCAAGATTTCTCCCGACATTTTTACAAAACAATAAATGTGAAAACCGAAAACAGTCCTATCTGGTGCGGAACACAAAGACAGGAAACCCACAAACCCCAACACAAAACAAGCCACCTAAATATGGTTCCCAATCAGAGGCAATGACAAACACCTGCCTCTGATTGAGAACCATATCAGGCATACATAGAAATGGACAAACTAGACACACAACATAGAATGCCCAACCAGCTCACGTCCTGACCAACACTAAAACAAGTAAAACACACAAGAACTATGGTCAGAACGTGACAGAACCCAGTCCATAGTGAGTAAGTATTCAATGGCCAAAGTCATCATGTGATGAATGGGCTTTCCAATGTTCAAACCTTGGTACAACTCAAAAAATAGGCAGCCACGTGTTAACTAGGCAGAGCCAAGAGAGAGGTGCACAACAAGCTGTCGCATCATCTGCTGTCTGAGTTGTGGAATCATGGAACCAAACAGAATCAGATTACCATTTAAAATGTGTAATATAAAGGTTAGAACTAAAACAGAAGTCAATGGCCCCAAAGCCATGCTACTGGGGAACAAGGTATAAATCCTCTTAGATGTTAAGTTCCCCAGATGGGTGATCTGTTCTGGATCGACTGACATTTTGGTGTATAAAGCGCTCCGTGAATGCCTTATGCCAGAAAACCCAATCTGTCTGCTCTCCCCTTTCACTATCTTAAACCTCTCTGGGATATGTGGCCAACATCCAGTGAAAATGCAGAGCAGCAAATTCAAATAAATTACTATAAAAATTTTACTTTGATGAAATCACACATTCAATATACCAAATTAAAGCTACACTGTTGTGAATCCAGCCAATGTGTCAGATTTAAAAAATGCTTTACGGTGAAAGCAAACGATGCTATTATCTGAGCATAGCACCCAAGCAAACAAACACAGACCATTATATTTCAACCCTCCAGGCGTGACACAAAACGCAGAAATAAAGATATACCTTACCTTTGACGAGCTTCTTCTGTTGGCACTCCAATATGTCCCATAAACATCACAAATTGTCCTTTTGTTCGATTAATTGCGTCGATATATATCCAAAATGTCGATTTATTTGGCGCGTTTGATCCAGAAAAACACTATTTCCCAACTTGCCCAACGTGACTACAAAATATCTCAAAAGTTACCTGTAAGCTTTGTCCAAACATTTCAAACTACTTTTGTAATACAACTTTAGGTATTTTTTTACGTAAATAATCAATCAAATTTAAGACGGGATGATCTGCGTTCAATACCGGAGGAAAACAACGTGTAGCGAGCCTCTGTGTAACGAGCCTCTAACAAAGAGTAAACTTCCCTCGAGCCTCATTCTGAACAGTGTTACTTCTTCATTTCTCAAAGGAAAAACCTCAACCAATTTCTAAAGACTTTTGACATCCAGTGGAAGCGATAGGAACTGCAAGAAAGTCCCTTAGAAATCTGGATTCCCAATGAAATTTCATTGAAAAGAGAGTGACCTCAAAAAAAAAAATCTGAATGGTTTGTCCTCTGGGTTTCGCCTGCCAAATAAGTTCTGTTATAGTCACAGACATGATTCAAACAGTTTTAGAAACTTCAGAGTGTTTTCTATCCAAATATACTAATAATATGCATATCTTAGTTTCTGGGCATGAGTAGCAGGCAGTTTAATTTGGGCACGCTTTTCATCCAAAATTCCGAATGCTGCCCCTGACTTGAAGTGTCAGGTTTCACACCCTACATTTGCAAAGGGAGTGATGTGTCACATTTTCTGGCCTATCTAGACAAGTTAATCAATTTGCTTTTCCTCTGAGTGAGCCCAGCCTGTGAGATGGAATACAGTATGAACGGTGTCAGTCTAGCGAGTCCAGCAATTGTGGTTTCATCTTGCTGTGATATTCTCAGCCGGATTTAGAGCTCTCAACATGAAAAAGTACTAAATGATTTCATATAATTGAACCCATACGACTTTCTCTTGGTCACAGACTGACAAAATCCCTTCGTGCTTAAAGCTGAAGTTGTAACGAGTCTGCACATATTTTAATACTGTCTCTACGCCGCTCAGGGGACGTTTAGGAGAAAATTATTTGTCAACAGTTATATGAAATAGTGCCAAAATTGTACTCTCACTAAGTATGATACTATTTTAAGAAATGTGAAATCTTAACCTCTCTAGGGTACGTGGGACGCTAACGTCGCACCTGACCAACATCCAGTGAAAGTGCAGGGTGCCAAATTCAAACAACAGAAATCTCATAATTAAAATTCCTCAAACATACATGTATTACACACCATTTTAATGAAAAACTTGTTGTTAATCCCACCACATTGTCCGATTTCAAAAAGGCTTTTCGACAAAGGCATACCATGCGATTATGTTAGGTCAGTACCTAGTCACAAAAAACACAGAAATGTTTTCAGCCAAAGAGAGGAGTCACAAAAAGCACAAATAGAGACAAAATTAATCACTAACCTTTGATGATCTTCATCAGATGACACTCATAGGACTTCATGTTACYCAATACATGTATGTTTTGTTCGATAAAGTTCATATTTATATCCAAAAATCGCAGTTTACATTGGCGCGTTATGTTCAGTAGTTCCAAAACATCCGGTGAAAGTGCAGAGAGCCACATCAATTTACAGAAATACTCATAATAAACATTGCTAAAAGATACAACTGTTATGCATGGAATTTTAGATCCACTTCTCCTTAATGCAACCGCTGTGTCAGATTTCAAAAACTTTACGGAAAAAGCACACCATGCTATAATCTGAGTACAGCGCTCAGACACAAAATCAAGCCATACAGATATCTGCCATGTTGTGGAGTCACCAGAAGCCAGAAATAGCATTATAAATATTCACTTACCTTTGATGATCTTCATCAGAATGCACTCCCAGGAATCCCAGTTCCACAATAAATGTTTGTTTTGTTCGATGAAGTCCATCATTTATGTCCAAATACCTCCTTTTTGTTTGCGCGTTTAGCCCAGTTATCCAAATTCATGAGGCGCGATCACTAGGTCCAGACGAAAAGTCAAAAAGTTCCATTACAGTCCGTAGAAACATGTCAAACGATGTATAGAATCAATCTTTAGGATGTTTTTAACATAAATCTTCAATAATGTTCCAACCGGAGAATTCCTTTGTCTTCAGAAATGCAATGGAACGCAAGCTAACTCTCACTTGAACGCGCGTGGTCAGCGAATGGCACTCTGGGAGAGACCTTACTCAATCCCCTCTCATTCGCCCCACTTCACAGTAGAAGCCTCAAACAAGGTTCTAAAGACTGTTGACATCTAGTGGAAGCCCTAGGAAGTGCAATATGACCACTGTATCTTGGATAAGCAAAGAGTTGAAAAACTACACACCTCAGATTTCCCACTTTCTGGTTGGATTTTTTCTCAGGATTTTGCCTGCCATATGAGTTTTGTTATAGTCACAGACATGATTCAAACAGTTTTAGAAACTTCAGAGTGTTTTCTATCCAAATATACTAATAATGTGCATATCCTAGCATCTGGGCCTGAGTAGCAGGCAGTTTATTCTGGGCACGCTTTTCATCCGGACGTGAAAATACTGCCCCCTACCCCAAAGAAGTTTTAAGTAATTTACAATTTGATTATTACTATATTTAGAAAGCATTTCAAGCCCTATTGCCCCACTTTTGTATAATGTGGAAACGGTGAAAATGTTTTTTCATATTTTCATAATGTTTGTATTTTGTATTTGAGCTTGTGTCCTCAAGTGAGTACACCTCAGCATTTCTTTAATACCAGAAAGGTTAGTTCCAAACCTTTCTAAAACAATGCAACGTTACCAATTATTATTTATGGCCATCTCATGAAAAATAATTACGTTTGGATGTCTATTTAGGCGGAGATCAAAATGTTGCCCTATGATTCATTTGAATGGAAACCAAGCAAGAATATTTGTAAGTTAGAAAACAAATTATTTAATAACACTTTTACACTGTTCAAACACTTTAACTCACAGATACTTAGCTTGGGTTCATTTGAGGGTAAGAGGTCCAATAAGAGGCGGTGCTGATTTAAAATGATAAACAAATGATTTTGTTTCTCGAGAAGAGAACCTGCAGCAATCATTTTTGTTCTTTGCGGTCAGATAAATGTCTGATGGTCATTGAACATTCTGATATAATAGAGAACAGGGGTCTCATTCAGGGTAGCCTAGTGGTTAGAGCGTTGGCCTAGTAACCGATAGGTTGCCAGATCAAATCCTCGAGCTTACAAGGTAAAAATCTGTTATTCTGCCCCTGAACAAGGCACTGTTCCTAGGCCATCATTGAAAATAAGAATTTGTTCTTAAACTGACTTGCCTAGTTAAATAAAGGTAATAAAAATAAAAAATCTGGTCAAATGCTCACATAGTGGTGTTTATGGGGGCAACAGTACCTTTATCTGCAGCAAAACATATGTTACAAAATGTGTAGAATTGCAGGAAATTGGCTTTAATGTGTAGAAAAGCATTATAAAACTGCTTGGGGATACAGTAGGGTGCAATGGTGTAAAGTCGTTTTTGGGGTATCTGTACTTTATTATTTATATATTTGACAACTTTTACTTTTACTCCACTACATTCCTAAAGAAAATAATGTACTTTTTACTCCATACATTTTCCCTGACACCCAAATGTACAAGTTACATTTAGAATGTTTAGCAGGACAGAACATTTTTCCAATTCACCCACTTATCAAGAGAACATCCCTCATCATCCCTACTGCCTCTGATCTCGTGGACTCAATAAACACAACGGATTCATTTGTAAACTATGTCTGAGTGTTGGCGTGTGGCCCTGGCTATCCGTAACATAATAAAACAAGAAATTGTGCTGTCTGGTTTGCTTAATATAAGGAATGTGAAATTATTCATACTTTTTAGGCATATTGTTTTTGATTTTATATATATATATGTGTATATATTGTTTACTTTTGATACTTAAGTATATTTAAAACCAAATACTTTTAGACATTTACTCAAGCAGTATTTTACTGGGTGACTTTCACTTTTACTTAAGTCATTTTGACAACTGGGTACTTTTTCCACCACTGGCAGTGTGTAATTGATATTCAGACTTGTTGGCCATGCATTTCCATTTCATGGAAACTTCCAAACCTAATAGATTTTAAAAGCTTCTGTGCACACACAGTAAAGACAGCCAAAAGCTATAGAATAAACCATCAACATAGAAATAATCTGCACGTACTGTTTGAGCTGGACTGCTTAAAATAAATGTTTAACATGGTAACCAAATTGCAAATGAAAGACTAATGAGTTTGTAAAAAAGGAAAAATGAAAACCACAGATGTCATCAAGAAGAGATGGGTTTACTTCTGAGGTTACTTCCTGTAGTTAAGGGAGCAGGAGGGCCAAATGAATACTGAGCTTCAGCTCCACCTCCCTGGGAACTTATAGAGAACACTCACGCACACACACAGCCCACAATGAAACCCCCGAAAACAAGATGAAAACCACAGAAAAGAACAGCTCTAATCAGTCCTGTCATTGATTGTCACTGACGCTGCCCCAACTCACAGGCAATTCAGCCCCATCGTCCCTGTCGTCAGAGCAAACAGAGCCTAAATAAAACGGGGTTTGTCTGGGTTTGATGTGTCGTCCCTCTCTCTCTGCACACATGCAGCTCTCTGAGTGGAGTCATTCATTAGACACCATGAGCTCTGCACCACCCACATTCAGTTTACTGACCCCTAGACCTCACATTAACAAGCCCAGCAGGCGGTGAGGGTCTTGGGGCCGGCAGGTTTTCCTCTACTCCCTTCTCTCTCTGCTTTCTCTTGGAAAATCCCACCATCTTGACAGGCGTATGCACAGTGAGCGGTTTCTTAACTGACTCCTCTACACACATTGCTCTGACTGGGAGGAAGGTGGGGGCAGCGGTGTGTGTGTGGGGGTCTGTGTGTGTGTGTGTTGTATGTGGTGCACAGGAGGAATGGTATGTTGGCTCAGGGGGGATGCTGCTCCAAATCAGAGGGATGTTTCGGACTGTCTGAAATTAGAGTCCTCTGCTCCAGAACAGGGCCGAATACATTTTTGCTGACTTCCACAGCTTTCTCTAAATGTGTTCAAAGAGCCGGAAAGTCATTCCATACTGGTTCACCGTACCCCTTTAGGTTTAAACAAACTAATGTACAATAACTTTGTACTATTTGAAACAGCTATTTTGGTATAAATCTGCTATATTTTGACCAGACTGACCCATTTTATAATGACCTATAGGATCTGCTGGAAACTCTGCTACTCTACTGAGCCATGGGAATAAAACAGATCTTTCAAAGCTTTTCACGGAAGTGATCAATGTTTTAAGACTCCTACACCATACAGTAAGGAAGTGAAATTCAGGTTATTCTAGTCACGTAATCATTCTTCGCTCTGGCATCAACTCCATGGTTTGGTTGGTATCCATAGCAAAAACATTGCTAGACCAGGGGATGAGAACCAAGCCTGATTTGCACCCTGTTTGCTGAGCTGTTGACAGACTTCCTAGGTGGCTTCTCCTTAGCGTAAAATATGTGAGCCCAACAGCCAAATAGAGTCTGCAAATGTAAACTGCTGTTCATGGAGAGGGATCCTCAGTACCTCTGCTGCAATGGTAGATGTTCAGCGCTTGTTTCTCCCTGCAATTCATGTCATATATCGGCTAGTGAAGACACACATACACCTGGTTAGAAAGCAAGGACAATAACTGGCAGACACTTCTTCCCTTGAGGATCAAAAGTTGTGCACCCCTGATGATTGTCTATTCTATCTGCACCTGACGACTGTGGGGGCCAGTTTGAGCCTGAAACTTTAAATCTCATCACATTGAGTGAGAAAACTGTCATAACATGACATTGACCTAATGCTGAAGTTCCAGTCGAGTCAGTCTGGACTGCTGTGGACGAGGGGCTGAAGAGCGTGCGGTGTCAAGGCCACGAATGAGGGGTGTTAATCCAAATTAAGCCAAATTAATCCTGGGGAATGATCCGAGTGCACACTGATAGCATGCCAGCCACATTTTTGGGATAATTGGTCAGGGGCCAGGATGTATAGGCACGCACAACCCTTGTATTCTGCGTAACCAGTATTGATGTGGGGAGACAGGCAAAAGGGGCAGGCTTTACCCACATGCTGGGCTGGGGCCAAGAGGGAATTTAATGAAAACTGTGACAGAATCTCTGGCAGAGAAGCAAGAAGAAAGGGAATGATATTTGTTTAAGCAGATCTTGGTTGAATCAACGTTGTTTCTACGTTATTTCAATGAAATGACGTTGAACCAACGTGAAATAGACGTTGAATTGATGTCTGTGGCCAGTGGGTAGTGTCTACATGTGTTTTTGACAAGTATATTCTATTACAGACACCTTAATGCATATTTTGAAATTATATTATTTGAACTGAACAAAATCATAATTATAATTTTTTAAAATAAATTCCTTAGAGTATAATTTTTAAAGAGTACTAATGTTACTGTCCTCACTACAACCAATAAATACTTAACTGCATGTAATTTTGTCCTTGAAATACTGTGGAATTACATTCATTGCTATAGAACGGGTAAGAGTTCTACCAAAACCCTGGGGTACTGTCACGCCTTCTCCCGCTCCCCCTCTCTGGTGCTCGAGGGCGCCTGGCTGCCCATCATTACGCACACCTGTCACCATTGTTACGCGCATCAGCACTTCATTGGAACCTGGACTCCTTCACTTTATTGATGGCCTCCACTATATCTGTCTATTCCTCAGTTTGATCCCCGTGTCAGTATTAATGTTGTTATGTTTCCCTTGTCCAGACGCTGTCCGTCTTTTGTTTCGTGTCTGTTATTTATTAAATATTCACTCCCTGTACTTGATTCTCGTCTCCCAGCGTTTGTCCTCACAGAAGAATTGGGATGGTTTTTTTTGTGTCTATTTTTGTTTTTGTATGGTGTTTTTTATTTAGTCTTTCCAACAATGGAAATTCTTTTCTACAGTTTACCACCTGCACAGTAGGTGGCGGCTTGCACCTCTAATGCTTGTTTGTGGACCGCCATAGAAGAAGAAGCAGAAGAAGAAGGAGGAGGGAAGGCTGTGGGAGTAGGGCTGTTGTGGTGATCGTATTACCGCCACACCGGTAGTCATGAGTCCTAAAGGCAGTCAAATTCCACTTGACTGTTTAGTCACGGTAATTAGACTTCTCGAAGCCCTGATGCTGCTGACGGTCATTAGTAGCATACCAAACTTGCTAATTGCCTGGTATTAAGCACTCTATTGTTCCATCTTAATCACTCTGACATCAATGCAAATGTAATCAAACACTTCATGAGAGCCCATGAGCTCATGTTGCACAACATTTCTATAGGCTATGCAAATACCTGAGAAAACAGAGTGATGACCTCTATTCAAAAGAGGAGGATGCCATCAGCTTTTTATAGGCTTACTATTTTTATTTCTCAACTGTTCTAATACTAAGCACATTGCTTATCTTTACAACAGGATTATAGCCTACCTGGCTGGCATGAAAATTAAACGTGGGAAAAGCATCCCCCATTCACTATTTAAGTGCATAGATTACATGTATTTTTCCTCCCTGTTTCAAGACAGGTGCATGATAATGGTCCATTCTAAATAAAAATTTATTTCACATATAAAGACAAGATTAAATCAAGAATATTCTGATGGGTTACAATATTAGCCTATCACTTGTGAATGATATATTATCACTTTTTTATTTTTTATTTAACCAGGTAAGCTAGTTGAGAACAAGTTCTCATTTACAACTGCGACCTGGCCAAGATAAAGCAAAGCAGTGCGACACAAACAACAGCACAGAGTTACACATGGAATAAACAAACTTCCAGTCAATAACACAATAGAAAAAAAAGAAAGTCTATATACAGTGTGTGCAAATGGCGTGAGGAGGTAAGGCAATAAATAGGCCATAGTAGCAAAGTAATTACAATTTAGCAGATTAACACTGGAGTGATAGATGAGCAGGTGATGATGTGCAAGTAGTGAAACTGGTGTGCAAAAGAGCAGAAAAGTAAATTAAAACAATATGGGGATGAGATAGGTAGATTGGGTGGGCTATTTACAGATGGACTATGTACAACTGCAACGATCGGTAAGCTGCTCAGATAGCTGATGTTTAACGTTAGTGAGGGAAATGTAATGTAATTTGTTCCAGTCACTGGCAGCAGAGAACTGGAAGGAAAGGCGGCCAAAGGGGGTGTTGGCTTTGGGAATGACCAGTGAGATATACCTGCTGGAGTGCGTGCTATGGGTGGGTGTTGTTATCGTGACCAGTGAGCTGAGATAAGGCAGAGCTTTACCAAGCATAGACTTATACACCACTATCAGCCAGCAGCATACCACCCTGCATACCACTGCTGGCTTGCTTCTGAAGCTAAGCAGGGTTGGTCCTGGTCAGTCCCTGGATGGGAGACCAGGTGCTGCTGGAAGTGGTGTTGGAGGGCCAGTAGGAGGCACTCTTTCCTCTGGTCTAAACAAAGATCCCAATGCCCCAGGGCAGTGATTGGGGACACTGCTCTGTGTAGGGTGCCGTCTTTCGGATGGGACGTTAAACGGGTGTCCTGACTCTCTGAGGTCATTAAAGATCCCGTGGCACTTATCGTAAGAGTAGGGGTGTTAACCCCAGTGTCCTGGCTAAATTCCCAATCTGGCCCTCAACCATCACGGTCACCTAATAATCCCCAGTTTACAATTGGCTCATTCATCCCCCTCCTCTCCCCTGTAACTATTCCCCAGGTCGTTGCTGCAAATGAGAATGTGTTCTCAGTCAACTTACCTGGTAAAATAAAGGTAAAATAAAAAATAAAAAAATAAATAGATGACCTGGACCCAGTGGGTGTGGTGACGAATATATAGCAAGGGCCAGCCGACGAGAGCATACAGGTCGCAGTGGTGGGTGGTATAAGGGGCTTTGGTAACAAAACGGATGGCACTGTGATAGACTGCATCCAGTTTGCTGAGTAGAGTATTGGAAACTATTTTGTAGATGGCATCGCTGAAGTCGAGGATCGGTAGGATAGTCAATTTTACTAGGGTAAGGTTGGCGGCGTGAGTGAAGGAGGCTTTGTTGCGAAATAGAAAGCCGATTTATAGATTTGATTTTGGATTGGAGATGTTTGATATCAGTCTGGAAGGAGAGTTTACAGTCTAGCCAGACACCTAGGTATTTGTAGTCCATATATTCTAGGTCAGAACCATCCAGAGTAGTGACGCTAGTCGGGTGTGCGGGTGTGGGCATCGATTGGTTCAAGAGCATGCATTTAGTTTTACTTGCAGTTGGAGGCCACGGAAGGAGTGTTGTATGGCATTGAAGCTCGTTTCGAGGTTAGTTAATTAACACAGCGTCCAAAGAAGGGCCAGAAGTATACAGAATGGTGTCGTCTGCGTAGAGGTGGATCAGGGAATCACCCGCAGCAAGAGCGACATCGTTGATATATACAGAGAAAAGAGTCGGCCCGAGAATTGAACCCTGTGGTACCCCCATAGAGACTGCCAGAGGTCCGGACAACAGTCCGGGCTGCTGGGTAATAAAGCCCCATTAATCACCCTAACCACAAACAGGTGTAACCACTAAACAAAAAAGGAGGGGGAGGAAAAGTCAGTAGCAGCTAGTAGGCCGGGTGACGACGACCGCCGAGCGCCCCCCGAACAGGAAGGGGAGCCACCTTCGGTAGGAGTCGTTACAGTACACCCCCCCCCCTGACGCGCGGCTCCCGCAGCGCGCCGACACCGACCTCGAGGACGACCCGGAGGGCGAGGCGCAGGGCGATCCGGATGGAGGCGATGGTAATCCCTCAACATTGATGGATCCAAAATGTCCCCCACTGGTACCCAGCACCTCTCCTCCGGCCCGTACCCCTCCCAGTCCACGAGGTACTGCAGGCCCCTCACCCGGCGTCTCGAGTCCAGAACGGCCCGTATCCTATACGCCGGGGTCCCCTCGATGTCCAGAGGGGGAGGAAGGACCTCCAGCTTCCGGCAGGGCAAGCGGAGGGGCAGGTTTCGGGTCGAGAGCCAGACCCTGTCCCCCGGTACAAACACGGGGGCCTCACTGCGGTGGCGGTCAGCACTCCTCTTCTGCCGTCCACTAGCTTGTTGAAGGGATTCCTGGACGGCCCTCCATGTCTCCTTGGAGCGCTGCACCCATTCCTCCACCGCAGGAGCCTCGGTCTGGCTCGGATGCCATGGTGCCAGAACCGGCTGGTACCCCAATACACACTGAAAGGGGGACATGTTAGTAGAGGGGTGACGTAGTGAGTTCTGGGCCATTTCGGCCCAGGGGATGTATCTCGCCCACTCCCCTGGCCGGTCCTGGCAATATGACCGCAGAAACCTACCCACCTCCTGGTTCACTCTCTCCACCTGCCCATTACTCTCGGGGTGATAACCGGAGGTAAGGCTGACCGAGACCCCCAAACGCTCCATGAACGCCCTCCATACTCTGGACGTGAACTGGGGGCCCCGATCAGAAACGATGTCCTCCGGCACCCCGTAGTGCCGGAAGACGTGGGTGAATAATGCCTCTGCAGTCTGCAGGGCTGTAGGGATACCGGGCAACGGGAGGAGACGYCAYGACTTAGAGAACCYATCCACAATCACCAGAACCGTAGTGTTCCCRTGAGACGGGGGAAGATCGGTCAGGAAATCTACGGATAGATGCGACCAAGGCCGTTGTGGAACGGGGAGGGGTTGTAACTTCCCTCTAGGAAGGTGCCTAGGAGCCTTACTCTGGGCGCATACCGAACAGGAGGAAACATAAACCCTAACGTCCCTAGCCAAGGTAGGCCACCAATACCTCCCCCGAAGGCTCCCACTGTCCTCTTCACCCAAGGGTGACCTGAGGAGGGTAGGACGTGAGCCCACCGAATCAATTTGTCCCGAACACCAAGCGGCACGTTGGTGCCAAGCGGCACGCAACCGCCCCGCCGGACACTGAGGAGGAGCGGGTTCCGCCCGTAACGCCCGCCCGCTCGATGTCCGAGTCCACTTCCCACACCACTGGTGCTATCAGCCTTGAGGCGGGAAGGATGTGAGTAGGTTCGGTGGGCCGATCCTCCGTGTCGAAACAACGGGACAGTGCATCCGCCTTTACATTTTTGGAGCCCGGTCTATACGATAGCGTAAACCGGAATCGGGTGAAGAACATGGCCCACCTTGCCTGACGTGGGTTCAGTCTCCTAGCTGCCCGAATATACTCCAGATTCTGGTGGTCGGTCCAGATGAGAAAYGGGTGCRTAGCCCCCTCAAGCCAGTGTCTCCACACCTTCAGAGCACTGACCACCGCTAACAACTCCCMGTCCCCCACATCATAGTTACGCTCRGCTGGGCTGAGCTTCTTCGAGAAGAAAGCGCAGGGGTGGAGTTTTGGTGGCGTACCCGAGCGCTGTGATAGCACGGCACCTACCCCAGCCTCGGACGCGTCCACCTCKACTATGAATGCTAGAGAGGGGTCCGGATGCGCCAACACGGGCGCATCCGTGAACAGCGCCTTCAACCTGTTGAAAGCTCRGTCRGCTTTTGCTGACCACTGCAAKCGCACCGGACCCCCCTTCAGCAGTGAGGTAATGGGAGCTGCTACCTGGCCAAAACCCCGGATAAACCTCCGGTAGTAGTTGGCAAAACCCAAAAACCGCTGCACCTCTTTTACCGTGGTCGGAGTCGGCCAATTARGCACGGCCTTAATGCGGTCACCCTCCATCACCACCCCCGAGGTGGAAATGCGATAACCCAGAAAAGAGACGGCTCGTTTGGAGAACACACACTTCTCAGCCTTGACATATAGGTCATGCTCCAGCAGTCTACCAAGCACCTTGCGTACCAGAGACACATGCGCGGCGTGAGTGGCTGAGTAGATCAGAATGTCATCGATATAAACAACCACTCCCTGCCCGTGCAGGTCCCTGAGAATATCGTCTACAAAGGATTGGAAAACGGCTGGAGCATTCTTTAACCCATATGGCATGACGCAGTACTCATAATGGCCCGATGTGGTACTYAATGCGGMTTTCCACTCMTCTCCCTTCCGAATACGRACCAGACTATACGCGCTCCTGAYATCCAGTTTTGTGAAGAACTGCGCTCCGTGAAATGATTCCATTGCCGTAGCAATGAGAGGTAGTGGGTAACTAAACCCCACTGTGACGGCATTTAGACCTCTATAATCAATACACGGACGCAAACCTCCCTCCTTTTTCTTCACAAAAAAGAAACTCGAGGAGACGGGTGAGATGGAGGACCGAATGTACCCCTGTRCCAGAGACTCAGTGACATATGTCTCCATAGCKACCGTRTCCTCTTSGGACAATGGGTACACGTGACTCTTGGGAAGCGCAGCGTTTACCTGGAGATCTATCGCACAATCCCTTCCCGGTCGATGAGATGGTAATTTAGTCGCTTTCTTTTTACTAAAAGCGATTGCCAAATCGGCATATTCGGGGGGAATGCGCACCGTGGAAACCTGGTCTGGACTCTCCACCGACGTGGCACCGATGGAAACTCCCAGACACCTTCCAGAACACTCCTCTGACCACCCCTGGAGAACCCCCTGTTTCCACYAAATCGTAGGATTGTGACTAGCCAGCCAGGGAATRCCCAGCACCACTGGAAACGCAGGTGAATCGATAATGTAAAGACTTATACGCTCCCTATGATTCCCCTGCGTCACCATGTCCAGTGGAACCGTGGCCTCCCGGACCAACCCTGACCCTAATGGCCGGCTATCTAGGGAGTGCACGGGAAAGGGAGAATCTATCGGCACAAGCAGAACACCTAGCTTGATGGCGAGTCCGCGATCCATAAAGTTCCCAGCTGCACCTGAATCGACTAGTGCCTTATGCTGGGAAGAGGGAAAAAAATCAAGACAAACATGTGATCAACAGGGGGTTCTGGGTGAGTCTGGTGCTTACTCACCTGAGGTGACCGAGAAATGTTCCGCCTGCCATCTCGACTCCCAGACGGACCCCCCCAGCACCGATCGGCCGTGTGTCCTCTCCGACCACAGCTGGTGCAGGGGGAGCCTCCTCCTCCGGTACCCCTCGGCACGGCCCCTCCCAACTCCATGGGAATGGGAGCGGGGGTGCTGGGTGGTGGAACGTACAGGACCCTCTCCGAACGGCCGCGGGAAGCCAGCAGGTTGTCCAGCCGGATGGACATATCAATAAGTTCATCCAGGGAGAGAGCTTCGTCCCGGCACGCTAACTCCCTGCGGACATCCTCCCGGAGACTACATCGGTAGTGATCTATAAGGGCCCTGTCGTTCCACCCAGACCCCGCGGCCAAGGTCCGAAACTCCAATGCGTAATCCTGGGCGCTCCTCTTCTCCTGCCTAAGATGAAACAGTCGCTCTTCCCCCGAAAATTCGGGGTAGTGCTCCTTCGCTGAGTCTGGGCCATTCCAGACAGCGTTCGCCCACTCCAGAGCACGACCCGTTAGGCAGGAGACGAGGACACTCACCCTCTCTGCTCCCGAGGGAATGGGTCTCACGGTCGCCAGGTACAGTTCTAGTTGTAGTAAGAAACCCTGACATCCCGCTGCCGCTCCATCATAATCCCTCGGGAGCGCAAGACGGAGAGCGCTGGAGCCGGAGGATGGTGAGAGAGGAGAGGAGGAATCCGGAGCTGGAGAAACTGCAGGTGGAGAGAGGAGACCACTCCTCTCCCATCGGTCCATTCTCTCCATCATCTGGTCCATGGCGGAACCGATGCGATGGAGGACGGTAGTGTGGTGGAGAACCCGTTCCTCCATAGATGGGAGGGGGTTGGCCGCTGCTCCTGCTGACTCCATTCTTGAGTTGGTGCGGGATTCTGTAATGCCCGGGGTGTAGTGGAGGAAGGAGTCAGACGCAGGAGACAGAGAGTTCAGAGTAGCGTTCTAATTTAATACCACAAACAGGTGAACACGACGCCACTCTAAAATGAATGCTCCACCACATAAACGAGAACACGAAATACCATGAGACAACGTACACGAACCGTGACACACAAGCATGTACAACCTGTACACAAAACAATCCCTCACACCCAGCAGGCTGGGCTGCTGGGTAATAAAGCCCCATTAACAACCCTAACCACAAACAGGTGTAACCACTAAACAAAAAGGAGGGGGAGGAAAAGTCAGTAGCAGCTAGTAGGCTGGTGACGACGACCGCCGAGCGCCACCCGAACAGGAAGGGGAGCCACCTTCGGTAGGAGTCGTTACAGTGTAGCGAAATGCTTGTGCTTCTAGTTCCGACAACGCAGTAATAACCAACGAGTAATCTAACCTAACAATTCCACAACTACTACCTTATACACACAAGTGTAAAGGGATAAAGAATATGTACATAAAGATATATGAATGAGTGATGGTACAGAATGGCATAGGCAAGATGCAGTAGATGGTATCGAGTACAGTATATACATATGAGATGAGCAATGTAGGGTATGTTAACATAAAAGTGCATAGTTTAAAGTGGCTAGTGATACATTTTTGATAAATTTCCATCAATTCCATTATTAAAGTGAGCTGGAGTTGAGTCAGTATGTTGGGAGCAGCCACTCGATGTTAGTGGTGGCTGTTTAACAGTCTGATGGCCTTGAGATAGAAGCTGTTTTTCAGTCTCTCGGTCCCTGCTTTGATGCACCTGTACTGACCTCGCCTTCTGGATGATCTCCCGTCTCCCGGGTGGCGCAGTGGTCTAGGGCACTGCATCGCAGTGCTAGCTGCGCCACCAGAGTCTCTGGGTTCACGCCCAGGCTGGGCTGGGTTCGCGCCCAGGCTCTGTCACAGCCGGCCGCAACCGGGAGATCCGTGGGGCGACGCACAATTGGCATAGCGTCGTCCGGGTTAGGGAGGGTTTGGCCGGTAGGGAGGGTTTGGCCGGTAGGGATATCCTTGTCTCAGTAATGTAAAAAAAAAAAAAAAAGTAATAAAATGTATGCACTCTACTGTAAGTCGCTCTAGATAAGAGCGTCTGCTCTTGGCCGGTAGGATATCCTTGTCTCAGTATGTAAAAATGTAATAAAATGTATGCACTCTACTGTAAGTCGCTCTGGATAAGAGCGTCTGCTAAATGACTAAATGTAAATGTAATGTAGCGGGGTGAACAGGCAGTGGCTCGGGTGGTTGTTGTCCTTGATGATCTTTATGGCCTTCCTGTGACATCGGGATGTGTAGGTGTCCTGGAGGGCAGGTAGTTTGCCCCAGTGATGCGTTGTGCAGACCTCACTACCCTCTGGAGAGCCTTACGGTTGTGGGCGGAGCAGTTGCCGTACCAGGCGGTGATACAGCCCAACAGGATGCTCTCGATTGTGCATCTGTAGAAGTTTGTGAGTGCTTTTGGTGACAAGCCAAATTTCTTCAGCCTCCTGAGGTTGAAGAGGCGCTGCTCGCCTTCTTCACAACGCTGTCTGTGTGGGTGGACCAATTCAGTTTGTCCGTGATGTGTACGCCGAGGAACTTAAAACTTACTACCCTCTCCATTACTGTCCCGTCGATGTGGATAGGGGGGTGCTCCCTCTGCTGTTTCCTGAAGTCCACAGTCATCTCCTTTGTTTTGTTGACGTTGAGTGTGAGGTTATTTTCCTGACACCACACTCCGAGGGCCCTCACCTCCTCCCTGTAGGCCGTCTCGTTGGTTGTTGGTAATCAAGCCTACCACTGTAGTGTCGTCCGCAAACTTGATGATTGAGTTGGAGGCGTGCATGGCCACGCAGTCGTGGGTGAACAGGGAGTACATGAGAGGGCTCAGAACGCACCCTTGTGGGGCCCCAGTGTTGAGGATCAGCGGGGTGGAGATGTTGTTACCTACCCTCATCACCTGGGGGCGGTACTCAGTTGCACAGGGCGGGGTCGAGACCCAGGGGTCGAAACCCATGCCATCTACACCATAGTACCCTCCACGAGTTTGGAGGGTACTATGGAGTTAAATGCTGAGCTGTAGTCGATGAACAGCATTCTCACATAGGTGTTCCTCTTCCTCTTCCTCAAATACACCTTTGCTGTTTTCAGTCAGGATCTCAGCGATCACTGCCTCATTTCCTGCATCCGTTATTGGTCCGCGGTCAAACGATCACCCCTCATCACTGTCAAATGCTCCCTAAAACACTTCTGCGAGCAGGCCTTTCTAATCGACCTGGCCTAGGTATCCTGGAAGGATATTGACCTCATCCCGTCAGTAGAGGATGCCTGGTTGTTCTTTAAAAGTAATTTCCTCACCATCATAAATAAGCATGCCCCTTTCAAAAAATGTAGAACTAAGAACAGATATAGCCCTTGGTTCACTCCAGACCTGACTGCCCTCGACTAGCACAAAAACATTCTGTGGCGTACTGCACTAGCATTGAATAGTCCCCGCGATATGCAACTTTTCAGGGAAGTCAGGAACCAATACACACAGTCAGTTAGGAAAGAAAAGGCTAGCTTTTCCAAACAGAAATTTGCATCCTGTAGCTCTACTCCAAAAGGTTTTGGGACACTGTAACATCCATGGAGAATAAGAACACCTCCTCCCAGCTGCCCACTGCACTGAGGCTAGGAAACACTGTCACCACTGATAAATCCACGAGAATCCAGAATTTCAATAAGCATTTCTCTAGCTTTCCTCCTGGCTACCCCAACCCCCGGGCCAACAGCTCACACACCCCGCAGCTACTTGCCCAAGCCTCCCCAGCTTTTTCTTCAAGCAAATCCAGATAGATGATGTTCTGAAAGAGCTGCAAAACCTGGACCCATACAAATCAGCTGGGCTAGACAATCTGGACCCTCTCTTTCTAAAATTATCCGCCGCCATTGTTGCAATCCCTATTACCAGTCTGTTCAACCTCTCTTTCGTATCGTCTGAGATTCCTAAAGATTGGAAAGCTGCCGCGGTCATCACCCTCTTCAAAGGTGGAGACACTCTAGACCCAAACTGTTACAGACCTATATCTATCCTATCCTGCCTTTCTAAGGTCTTCGAAAGCCAAGTTAACAAATAGATCACTATCCATTTCGAATCCCACCGTACCTTCTCGCTGTGCAATCCAGTTTCCGAGCTGGTCACAGGTGCACCTCAGCCACGCTCAAGGTACTAAACGATATCATAACCGCCCTCAATAAAAGACAGTACTGTACAGCTGTCTTCATCAACCTGTTACTCACCACATTCTTATCGGCAGACACAACAGCCTTGGTTTCTCAAATGACTGCCTCGCCTGGTTCACCAACTTAGAGTTCAGTGTGTCAAATCGGAGGGCCTGTTGTCCGGACCTCTGGCAGTCTCTATGGGGGTACCACAGGGTTCAATTCTCGGGCCGACTCTTTTCTCTGTATATATCAGCGATGTCGCTCTTGCTGCGGGTGATTCCTTGATCCACCTCTATGCAGACGACACCATTCGGTATACATCTGGCCCTTTCTTTGGACACTGTGTTAATTAACTCACCTCCAAACGAGCTTCAATGCCATACAACACTCCTTCCGTGGCCTCCAACTGCTCTTAAATGCAAGTAAAACTAAATGCATGCTCTTCAACCAATCGATGCCCACACCCGCCCACCCGACTAGCATCACTACTCTGGACGGTTCTGACTTAGAATATGTGGACAATTAAAAATACCTAGGGGTCTGGCTAGACTGTAAACTCTCCTTCCAGACTCACATTAAGCATCTCCAATCCAAAATTAAATCTGTTATCGGCTTCCTATTTCGCAACAAAGCCACCTTCACTCACGCTGCCAAACATACCCTCGTAAAACTGACTATCCTACCGATTCTCGACTTCGGCGATGTCATTTACAAAATAGCCTCCAACAGTCTACTCAGCAAACTGGATGCAGTCTATCACATTCCCATCCATTTTGTCACCAAAGCCCCATATACCACCCACCACTGCGACCTGTATGCTCTCGTCGGCTGGCCCTCGCTTCATATTCGTCGCCAAACCCACTGGCTCCAGGTCATCTATAAGTCTTTTCTAGGTAAAGCTCCGCCTTATCTCAGCTCACTGGTCACCATAGCAACACCCACCCGTAGCACGCGCTCCAGCAGTTATATCTCACTGGTCATCCCCAAAGCCAACACCTCCTTTGGCCACCATTCCTTCCAGTTCTCTGCTGCCAATCACTGGAACGAATTGCAAAAATCGCAGAAGTTGGAGACATATCTCCCTCACTAACTTTAAAAGCATCAGCCTTCTGAGCAGCTTACTGATCGCTGCAGCTCTACAAAGCCCATTGTAAATAGCCCATCCAACTACCTACCTCATCCCCATATTGTTTTTATTTACTCTTTTTTTTGCTCTTTTGCACACCAGTATTTCTACTTGCACATCATTTTCTGCACATCTATCATTCGTGTTAATCTGCTAAATTGTAATTACTTCGCTACTGTGGCCTATTTATTTCCTTACCTCCTTACTCCATTTGCACCCACTCTATATAGATTTTTCTATTGTGTTATTGACTGTACTTTGTTCATCCCAAGTGTAACTGTCTTGTTTTTTGTCGCACTGCTTTGCTTTTCTTGGCCAGGTCGCAGTTGTAAATGAGAACCTGTTCTCATCTGGCCTACCTGGTTAAATAAAGGTGATTTTTTAATATTTTTAATAAATCACATTTGCGGTGGCTTTTGATAATAGTGTTTTCCTGCTAATGGAACATTTGTGCTTATAGCCTACTGCCGTGTCGCTCTTGCTGGCCGCAAAAGGCATGGATTTCTTTAGGGTGCATTACGGCCACACAAAGGGGATGCCGTCGGGAAATTCGAGGTATTAGCAAGTGCTTGTCAAATTGTGAATGAGGGACTGATGAAGTGTACAGCCTGCGCAAAAAACAAAGCAGAGCTCATGCCTTTCAAGCAACTTTTTTCAAATCATCATTAGAGTTGCATCATGCAGCCTTACAATGTATTAAAAATCAAAACACATAGCCCAACGTTTGTAGAACAACTAAAGTTACATTAATAACTCTAAATTAAGCATATAGGAGTATCTATTTCTTTGTTAACCGCTCAACACAGATTAGCCGCATGTGCGGACTCTCTCAAATCATTTGGGAAAAAAATCCTTTCTATGTTATTCAGCTTTGTTCAATTGTATTCTTCATACTATAAAATAATGCCATGGAATTCTGTCACGATCGTCAAAATCACATTCGGACCAAGGCGCAGCCTTGAAGCACAAGCATTTCGCTACACTCGCATTAACATCTGCTAACCATGTGTATGTGACAAATAAAATTTGATTTAATTTAGTAAGAAAGATCAGTGGACAACAGGGAAGTCCAAGAATGGAACAAAAAGGGATAAAATTGTTGTGGAAAATGAGTCTGATGAATCGTTTCTTGTTGGAGTACGTTTTTTGGATAAGGATGTTTATTTGAGAAAACCTTTTGAAGTCACAAGGATGGCGAAAAGTGGGAAAAGTGGGGAAAAGTGGGCGCAGTCAAAGTAACTTGGAGTGGTATGTTGATGATATGTGTATCCAAAAAGCAAAATGAGCGTGAATTGTGGCTCACGAAATTATGGACGCATGAAGTAGACAGCTTTGATTTTCGGAGCAGGGCACTGGTAAAAGGTGTTAAATATGGCGTCCCGTTGGACATTGATAATCAATATCTTGGAGAAAAATATACAGGAGTAGTTAATGCACGTGGCTTGACCCGTACAGAGAATTGGAAAGAGTGTATCTGTATTATTGATGTTTGATGAAGCGTATACACCAATCTATGTAAAGCTGGGATATATAAGATATGCCATAAGAGCATTTGTGCAAACCCCATGTAATGAAAGAAATGTAAAAAGTTTGGCCACGTGTCAAGTGTTTGCAGACAGAAGGAATATGTTATGAAGGAGTCTGTGAATGTAAAATTTTGTAACTGTGGTGGGGAACTTATTCCCGAATTCCCTGAGTGCCTTGTTCAGGTGAAAGAGGTTGTTGTGTCAAGGATCAGGGCTGTGCAGCAAATCTGCTATCTGGAGGCAGTGAAGAGAGTTGAAGGGGCAAGAGGCCACAGTTCTGAAGAAGATATGGCACTGGATGCACAGCAACCAGTTGCAAATGTTATACGTCAATCAAGTGATCTGGACACACTTATTGTGAAGAAAGTGGATTTTGTAGACTTTATAGCCACAGTTATTAATTGTACAGCACAAGTGTCCAAGAATTCCACGAAGCTGAACATCATTATATCTGCAGCCGAGAAGTTTTTGGGCCTCCAAGACTTAACGGCAGAAGCACTGCAGGGACGGACTACTGTCACCAGAAAATGTCCCGACCTCATAGGCTCTTTCTGAACGTGTTTAGGGACCTGATTATAACAGAAAAGCAGGCTGATTTAGTAAAATGTAAACTTCATTATTGATAGTTTGTATGATTTTTTTTTATTTTATACACTGTACGATGTATTATTTTTACTGGTAATTTTTTCTATTTGGTTATTTGTATTATTGACCTGTACAGTAGGTGGCGGAATGCACACATAATTGTTGCGAACGCCATTATACCAAAGAGGAAGAAGGTTGCAAGAGCAAAATGGCAGCCTCAATTGAGAGTTTGTTCGTTGAAATAGCAAGCCTTGAAGAGCCTATTGAAGAGCTGCAAACTTTAAAAACGGCCGTTTTATCAATACCTGTAAGCGCCCTTAGGGATACAGTGAGTGGACTCCGGCTTGAAGTGATTTTCTCTCTTTTGAACACAAATGACAGGTCTGTAACCGCTGCACTGCTGAGTCAAGCCTTAATACTAACATTAGCTAGCTATTTAGCATAGCAACAAACTCAAACTGTTAGTTAGCTAACGTTAGCTTGGACAGCTTCCTTGCAAAATAGACCGCACGTTCATGCAATGTAACTTAGCTAGCTAGATAAGTATAGATACATACCTAAGCCGCTAACCACTGTCTCGCGACTAGTTAGCTGACTTGGGTATGAATGCTAACGTTACTCTTGACTAGCTGGCCTTTTCTTAGCTAGCGCCTTGCAAAATACACAGAACCTTCATTAATGCAATGTCACTTCGCTAGTTCGATAAGCTAACGTTACCTACCTAAACCGCTAACTAGTCTTGTTTCTCGACTCGCTGACTTTGGTATGACTTGAGTATGAATGCTAACGTTACTGGCCCTTAGGTAGCTAGCTGTGTTTTCGTTAATGGTTTGAAGCTGCAATCTTAGTTGCTACATCCATTTTATGACTTATACAGTAATTTTATATATATATACCCATTGATTCTTGAATAATATATTGTAACGAACCTGGGTTTATAAGCGCGGATATCGACTCTGCAGCTTAAGCATACTTTGCAGCACAATCGATAGCGCGCTGGACTTCGGGCTAGAAGGTAGAGGGTTCGAGACCTGCTCCCTGTCTGTTTCATTACAATGTCTTTTAAAAGCTTCATGAGCTTAGTTCAATTGTCGTAGTTACCCCATCAGATCCCAGAAAATACAGGCTTGTTTTACTCCAATGTTTTGTAAGAAACACTGTATAGCCTCCAAATATAGTGTGCATTCAGGAGGATGCAACATTTTGGAACGTTTAGGTAGAAATATGCTATGTAGAACAAACATGCCTCAGTCTTCGACATGTATAATAATGAATCACGTCGGCTCTATTCTCTGCATTTCTATCTGGAACATTTTGCAACTGAATGTGGCACAGGTTAAAACTATAATTTTGATGACATGGATGGTAAGTTCTTGCATCCATAGCTCTGTCTGTGAATGTGAGTGGTTACATTTCTCCAAGCCCTTCCCTCAGCTTTTTACCAAAACACAGGCTTTGTTTCAATTAAGGATTCTAGCTTTAATGCAAAGTGCGTTCGTGTAGCTGACAGGTGAGATGTGAGTATGAGTCGTGCATGAAAGATTTTCAATGAAGAAGTCTCATTAATTTCACAGAGAGAAAATTGAGCTATGCGTGGACATCCTTGGTCGAATCCTGCTCGCCCTCAGCCCTGTCCACCTGGCCCAAAACTGCAGAGTGGAACTTCAGGCTGGACTGAAACATCCTGATGACACAGTCAAAATACTGGCATTGACACAAGTATGTTACAGCTGTCATGTATTCATTAATGGCGCACCGTAGGAAACGGTTGACTCAAACACTGCAACTCAAAAGCTGAGTAACGTTTTGTTATTAAATAGGCGTGTCTCCGTTGCCCTCGGTCAAAATAATGAACTACAACTTCCATTTAATGGTCGTTCCACCAATTCGTTGCCTTTTAAGAAGTGTAATTTGGTAATAAAAAAAAACATGCTTTCCCACCAAGAGGTTAAATAAAAACAATGCCTATAATTGTCTTAAGTGCCAAATATAGTAACAGGGTTGACTATTTCTTAAGTCAGCCATACATTTCCTCCAGGGGGAATGCAAGCTTTTTTTTTTTGCAACAGGGAGTGGAAATTGAATGCAAGCTTCACCCCAAAAATTTAATTGTTAAACAAATTATGGGTAACGGGGTTGATGTTTTATGTTCGAGCCGCTCAGTTTCCCACCACAAAACCCCAGAAAATTGCCAATAACAGTAGATCCAGCTCAGTTCAAACTACTAGCACTATGCATACCCCACAAGACATTCCACCAAAGATCTCTTCACAATCCCCAAGTCAAGAACAGACTATGGGAGGCGCACAGTACTACATAGAGCCATGACTACATGGAACTCTATTCCACATCAGGTAGCTGATGCAAGCAGTAGAATCGGATTCAAAAAACAGATAAAAATGCACCTCAAAACAGCCGGGACTGTGAAGTAACATAAACGTAGGCACATGCATAGATTATAAAATACACACTATACACAGATGTACACATGGATTTTGCGTTGTAGAATAGAATCAGATTTAAAAAATAAAAAAAACGGATAAATACACCTTATGCAACAGCGAGGACTGAAGAGACACAGGCACATAGTAGAGTGGCCTGAGGGAACACACTTAATGTGTTGTGAAATGTAATATTTTAAATTGTGTGTATATACAGTGCCTTCGGAAAGTATTCAGACCCCTTGACTTTTTCCACATTTTGTTACATTACAGCCTTATTCTAAAATTTATTAAATTAAACATTTTCCTCATTTACACACAATACCCGATAATGACAAAGCGAAAACAGGTTATGAGAAAGTTGTAAAAATAAAAAACAGAAATAGCCCATTTACATAAGTATTCAGACCCTTTGCTATGAGACATGAATGGATGGGGAAAACCTTCCAGAAGGACAACCATTTCTGCAGCACTCCACCAATCAGAGCTTTATGGTAGAGTGGCCAGATGGAAGCCACTCCTCAGTAAAAGGCACATGACAGCCCGCTTGGAGTTTGCCAAAAGTCACCTAAAGATTCTGACCATGAGAAACAAGATTCTCTGGTCTGATGAAACCTCTGGCATTTGCAAACATTTCTAATAACCTGTTTTTGCTTTTGTCATTATGGGTATTGTGTGTAGATTGATGAGAGGGGATTTTTAGAATAAGGCTCTAACGTAAAAAAGTGGAGAAGGTCAAGGGCTCTGCATACTTTCCGAATGCACTGTAACTGCCTTAATGTTGCTGGACCCAAGGAACAGTAGTGGATATCCTTAATAAATACAAAACTACATCTGCTTTTAATCTATGATTTGACTATTAGATCAATTTCTATTGTGACAATGATAGGTGAACAGTTTGACCATATTAAAACAATTCAGTTCACTTAACAGGGACCTGAAAAATGAGGGACAGATGTAAATGAATAACTAATCACATGAAATAAATATTAATCTTCAGAAATTACTTTGTCAAAGCAACAAAATAAGTAGTGCTTTACAATGATGGTGAAACCTAGAATTAACAGGGTTGTCATCTGAAAATGCTGAATTTTAGCCCTTTAGCAATCCTTAATTCATATTAAAAATAATTTAATTGGCAATGTGGTCTGTATTAGAGGGCACTTAATTTAATATGACATGTTTTTTTTTTATTCAACATGTTTAAAAATTAGACAAATCAAAGATGGTAGATATTTAATAAAAATTAAAAAAAGAATTATAATAATCAAAATACTAATTACTAATATGCCTCCAATTTTGTGAAAATGTTTGTCCTGGTTTCATATGGAATCACTCATTTGAAGGAGAACACTTATTAAATTACATTTACTGTACGAAATCTTAAAATACTCTCGATACATTAAGTAACATAATTAGAATATTTTGTCTTACTGGTGAGTCAGAAAAAAATGGCAAGAGTTTGAGTAAGATCTCTAACGGGTGCCTGCAAAAGTGGCCACACGCCTCTCCAAAGTGCACAGTTCCTAAGTAATTTATTGCACAACTTCAACTACTAAGTTGTTTTTTGTTGTTGCTCACCTAGCAGTTGTTGAGGAACTGAAGCGAGCACACTTGGGAGTTTTTGCTTGAAACACAGCCCTGCGTCCCATATTACACACAATTGGTTGTTTACGCAATCCAAAAATGGTCTATTATAAACCGCTTTCTCGGTCAGGTGGGCATCATTTGAATGCTTTTTCTATTGCCAACATGACTATGATATTAGTGTTAGGCTTTCATAATGTACTTCAGAGAAAATCGTATTTGCTCATAGAATGGAATTATGAGTGCATTCAGATGTGTTCCACTGCTAATTTTCTTCACTAGGACAACAAAATATGTTCAGAGGTAGCCCAGTTTAGCGGGAGAGATGGGGGCATTGTCTTGTTGCTCATGTTTAAATAAAAAAAACATACAGGGCTTGACATTAACCTGTTTATCCACTTGTCCTTCAGACAAGGTATTAGCAACTTTCAATGCAACATACCGAAACAAAACAAATTATGCAAACTTTGTTGTAGGCAGAATGCATCAGAATAGGATTCTATTGCATTGACACGCACTACTCAGCCCATACTCTACACAGATCGGTGCGGCATAAACAATTAGAGCTGCAGTAGGCCTATATGCAAACAGACCATAGTCATATATGGATATGTGCCGTTTAAGTTGAACTGGACTGTGTTTACAGCATCAGCAGTAGTGAGTAGATGAGCTTGTTTTGAGATCAAAGCGAGAGCTGCATGTAGCCACATGTGCACATTTTGTTCAAATCCTTTGCTAGTTAGTGAGTTATTAGCCCAGTTATATGTAATTTGTAGTCAGCAATCACTCCCATATTGCTATCTACAAGAGCACAAAACATATACATTTCTAGACATCTTTGAAAAGCAAGTCAGTTAAAGAGCTTTTTTGTCTTAAAGGGGCAGTGTTTGTATCTTGACAGGCTTAAAAAAGCAGAGGGTAGCATAATTTGTCTGATTCTCTAATAATGGCATGGGAATAATAATGCATTTTATTTTGTAAAGTGGTTTCTTGCATCAAACACATTTTCAGGCACCTTGTCTGAAGGACATGTGGATGAACAGGTTATTAATGTCAAGCCCTGTATGTTTATTTTTTCTCTCTGTCTCAGGGAATGTAGGCCTACATTGAACACCACACATTGGATGCTACTGTAGGCTGAATGAAAGAAGAGCTATTTTCATGTTCAAATGTTATGGGATGCATTTTGATGGTAGGCCGCTCTGGTAGTCCTACATTATGATTTAAATAGCCACAGTAGCCTACAAGAACACTGTTAAAACTAACTTAGTGGGTATAGCCTCAGTGTTCACTAGAGGTCAACCGATTAATCGGAATGGATGATTTTAATTAGGGCCGATTTCAAGTTTTCATAACAATCGGTAATCGGCATTTTTGGACACCGATCATTGCCGATTACATTGCACTCCACGAGGAAACTGCGTGGCAGGCTGACTACCTGTTATGCGAGTGCAGCAAGGAGCCAAGGTAAGGTTTTAGCTAGCATTTAAACGTATCTTATAAACAATCAATCTTAACATAATCACTAGTTAACTACACATGGTTGATGATATTACTAGTTTATCTAGCTTGTCCTGCGTTGCATATAATCGATGCGGTGCCTGTTAATTTATCATTGAATCATAGCCTACTTCGCCAAATGGGTGATTTATCAAGCGCATTCGCGAAAAAAGCACTGTCGTTGCACCAATGTGTATCTAAACATCAAGTATATATTTTTAAACCTCCATATTTAGTTAATATTGCCTGCTAACATGATTTTCTTTTAACTGGGGAAATTGTGTCACTTCTCTTGCGTTCTGTGCAACAGAGTCAGGGTATATGCAGCAGTTTGGGCCGCCTGGCTCGTTGCGAACTGTGTGAAGACTTTCTTCCTAACAAAAGACACCCAACTTCGCCAAACGGATGATTTAACAAAAGCGCATTTGCGAAAAAAGCACAATCGTTGCACGAATGTACCTAATCATAAACATCAATGCCTTCCTTTTCAGGTAGGTCCCTCCCAATGTTCTCTTTAAAATGTTTTATTGGTATTCAGCACATTTCAGGTCTGCCGAGCGCAAACTTGAACGTTGTGAACGTTCTGTGAACACTAGAGGTCGACCGATTATGATTTTTCAAAGCCGATACCGATAATTGGAGGACCAAAAAAGGCCGATACCGATTAATCGGCCGATTTTTTTTTTTTATGTACATATATATATATAATAAATGACAATTACAACAATACTGAATGAACAATTAACTTTTATTTTAACTTAATATAATACATCAATAAAATCAATTTAGTCTCAAATAAATAATGAAACGGGTTCAATTTGGTTTAAATAATGCAAAAACAAAGTGTTGGAGAAGAAAGTAAAAGTGCAATATGTGCCATGTAAAAAAGCTTACGTTTAAGTTCCTTGCTCAGAACATGAAAGCTGACGGTTCCTTTTAACATGAGTCTTCAATATTCCCAGTTAAGAAGTTTTAGGTTGTAGTTATTATAGGACTATTTCTTTCTCTATACCATTTGCATTGGATGTTCTAATAGGTACTTTAGTATTGCCAGCCTAATCTCGGGAGTTGATATGCTTGAAGTCAAACAGTGCAATGCTTGAAGCATTGCGAAGAGCTGCTGGCAAACGCAGTAAAGTGCTGTTTGAATGAATGCTTACGAGCCTGCTGCTGCCTACCACCGCCCAGTCAGACTGCTCTATTAAATCACAGACTTAATTATAATATAATAACACACAGAAATACGAGCTTTAGGTCATTAATATGGTCAAATCCGGAAACTATCATTTCGAAAACAAAACTTTATTCTTTCAGTGAAATACGGAACCGTTCCGTATTTTATCTAACGGGTGGCATCCATAAGTCTAAATATTGCTGTTAGATTGCACAACCTTCAATGTCATAATTATGTAAAATTCAGGCAAATTAGTTCGCTACGAGCCAGGCGGCCCAAACTGTGGCATATACCCTGACTGCGTGCCATAAACGCAAGAGAAGTGACAATTTCCCTAGTTTAATATTGCCTGCTAACCTGAATTTCTTTTAACTAAATATGCAGGTTTAAAAAAGGTTTAGCTATTTTCTGCTATTAATGAATACACCCCATGTCTGTCTGAGCCTCGGGTGGAGCTCTAGCTGTCATGGTGGCATAACTTTAATACAGAGATCAGGCAGCCATATTCAATAACATCTTCATTTTCCGCAGATTGGTAGAATGGTATTGAACCATGAGGCAGTAACAGAAATTCAGAACAACCAAGGCATACTTCGGGAAGTGATCCACTGCATCAGAGGAGAGAAGATGTCAGTGGCCAAAGAGGTTGGCATAAAGATGATACATTTTTGTAACCACATGTTACATTTCAAAACCACTTGTTGCTCAAGACCAGTTCATCAATTTCACAGGCAATACGAGCTCTTGCCAAACTTAGCCACTCCAAAGCTGGGTTAGATGCTCTATTCAGGAGCGACTTGCTGAAAGACCTCAAGGATGTGATGGCTACAAGTGATATTGTCAGATACAGAGTATATGAGGTACGCCCATTGCCACACATGTTTGTCTGTCTCCTAATATGTCTAATCTCTTGGAAATCTGCCTGCCCATACATATGAGTGCTTGAAAATAGAATTGTATGGCGGAGCATAGTGATAAGCATCAGTAAAACATATGGTAACCTTATCATGAAGTTGCTCATACATCTGAATATTGCAGTAACTACTCTAGTAACAATATTTTAACATGTTTTTATAAAGTGCAATACAATATTGCACAAATACAAATTCCAATAAGCACAGTAATGGAAAGAAGTGTTTTTCTTAGTATAAATATGGTACAAATAGCACACCAAATATGGCTGCTGGTACCCATCATGGGATACCCTATGTCTTGAATGGGAATGTCAATTCTACTGTTCAATATTGACTTGTCTCTCCTGTTGCAGCTGATAGTGGACATATCGTCTGTCTCTCCTGTCTCCCTGGGTTACTGTGCCAACAGCAGCTTTATTTCCCAGCTACTGGGAGAGCTGACAGGAGATGACGTACTGGTCAGGTAAAACATGGATAACCCACACCCTATAAAACAGACAATCTCTTGCTCCCACTCTCCGTCACTGGCCACACAGACGGAAAACACAAACTCTCCCCCTCCCGTTTCCCTTTTATGATATGTAGTGACCTCTGTCTGTTTCAGGGCTACAGCCATTGAGATGGTGACCACACTTTCCCACAGCCAGCATGGGCGCCAGTACCTGGCACAGCAAGGCATCATGGATAAGATATCCAACATGATCACTGGAGCAAAATCAGACCCCTTCTCTAGTTTCTACCTGCCAGGTGAGGAAGTTGTGAGTTGATCTCACATTTGCATTTTAGTAATTTAGCGGACGCTCTTCTCCAGAGTATAGTGTACAGTATACATGTTTGTACTGGGCCCCGATGGGAATCAAACCCACAACCCTGGCGTTGCTATCACCACGCTCTAGCAACTGAACCAGATGGAACCATGATGTCTCCCACACAGGGCTGGTGAAGTTCTTTGGGAACCTGGCCATCATGGACAGTCCCCAGCACGTGTGTGAGACCTACCCAGCTTTCCAGAACAAGGTGTTTGAGATGGCCATCGACCCAGACCCTGTTATGACTGGAGTGGCTCTGGACACACTGGGGATCCTGGGCTCCACCGTGGAGGGGAAACAAGTCCTGCAGAAAACAGGTTTTTAGTTTGTTTGTTTAGTTTCACTGCATTAATTCCTTATTACATAAACAATTTAGTAACTGCAGTAGATAACAATTACTCACTTTCAGTTTGGGTTTGTGTGTGTTCAGGTGAAAAGTTCCATGCTGTGCTGAAGAGAATGAGCCAGCTGGCCAGCGGTGGAGCCACCGAGCTGCGAGTGCGCTGTCTGGAGGCCATCTCACTCCTAATCACTCTGCAGGTCTGTCTGTGTCTCTGTATCTCAGTTGTGTGTGTGTGTGTGTGTATATACATTTGAAAACAAAGGAGAGCCGCACACTCTAGGAGCTCAGATGCAAAAATGTAATGTCCAACGTTTCGACAGCCAAGATGTCTTCATCAGGGTATAATCAAACACTGCAGGGTGACTCGTTTATATAGTGTCAAAAGACACACAGATGTCTGTAATCATGGCCAAATGTGGCCTAATATCATTGGTTATTTCTCAAATATAAAAAATGGCATACAAAGAACACCATACAAAAAACAAATGGATAGCATACGATCAGATTCATTTTAGACTACACAAGCTTACAAACAATTCCATTAAATGAGCTGTTTCCAGCTACAATAGTCATTTACAACATTAATCATGTCTACACTGTATTTCTGATCAATTTGATGTTATTTTAATGGACAGAGAATGTGCTTTTCTTTAAAAAACATTTCTAAGTGACCCCAAACTTTTGAACGGTAGTGTAGTGTAGTTTCCGACTTGTTTTCAATGAGAATGACAGATCTACAAGTTGCATTTCTATCTGAAATGAGTCAGGTCATACATAAAACGACATAATGGACCTTGTGTAAAGAATGCTGTGTCTGTGTGCGTACCAGGCTGAACAGCAGACAGAGGACCTGCTGGTTCTAACAGAGTCCTGGTTCCATCTACTGTCTAACCAGCCTATGGAGATGATCCGGAACATCAGCACCCAGCCCTTCCCTGAGCTCCACTGTAGAGCTCTACGCATATTCACTGTGAGTGGATGGTCAGGAATTAATGTACACATTACTGGACTTTTTTTTTCTTTCTTAAAAACGGAACAAAGTGACTGCGGATATGTTTCAGCACCATACTACATATTTTTTGTATAGAATCTGATGTAAGAATTCAAACTCATAAAATGGTTGCTTCCATCCGTTTTTGATTATATCAGTGGTACCTTTTATGAACCCTTTGTGATTTTGTCCCACTGTTGTAAAAGACAAGTGTCATTAAGTCGGAGGTGATTTCATGAAAACATAGGAATTGTTTGTTTGTTCAATTATTGCCTCACTGGCTAAAACTCAGAAATTGTGTCTTTGTTGTGTTGCAGGCCATCGCCTCCCAGCCATGGGGTCAAAGGTTAATGATTGGCACACCAGGGTTCATGGAGTTCATTGTCGACCGTTCGACTGGTCGGACCAAGGAAGCGAAGGATGCTAAGTTTGAGCTTGTGGGGGCGCTGGTGAGCTCTTCCACAGCAGCGGACATCTTGGGTAGCCAGCACTACTTACGCCTGCGGTCCTACCTCCGAGAGGGAGCGTACTATGTGACCGCTGTGGCAACAGTGACCACAGAGGGAGCGGACTGAGAGAAATGTGGAAAATGTCAAATTACACGCTATTCCCAATATAGTACACTACCTTAGGTCCTACTCAAAAGTAGCGAACTGTATGGGGAGTAGGTTTAACTTGTGACTGCTACCAGACCAGGACCAACAAGACTCAATTATTGTTATTTTATTAGATTGATAGCCTGAGATGCATTTACTGTTGCTTTTTCTAAGTGGAATATTTGCCCTTATTAAAGAGGAAGCATATTGAAAATGACAATCCAATAGTTTTATGATTTTTATATCACAGACTCGCATAAGACAGACTTTCCAAAACATTAGGAACACATTTTGCACTCAGACCAACCTCAATTCGTTGGCATGGACTCCACAAGGTGTCAAGTGTTCCACAGGGATGTTTACTCCAATGCTTCCCACAGTCGTCAAGTTGGCTGGATCTCCTTTGGGTGGTGGGCCATTCTTGATACACACGGGAAACTTTTG
This sequence comes from Salvelinus sp. IW2-2015, assembly GCF_002910315.2. Classification (NCBI taxonomy): domain Eukaryota; kingdom Metazoa; phylum Chordata; class Actinopteri; order Salmoniformes; family Salmonidae; genus Salvelinus; species Salvelinus sp. IW2-2015. Next base: position 342,393 of record NC_036842.1, on the reverse strand, counting down.
AGTGTGAAAAACCCAGCAGCATTGCAATTCTTGACACTCAAACTGGTGTGCCTGACACCTACTACCATACACCATTCAAAGGCACATTTTTCCTTGCCCATTTACTCTCTGAATGGCACAAAAACACAATCCATGTCTCTGGCTCCAGACTTAAATCCTTTAACCTCCTGTGTACTCTTTCATCTACACTGATTTGAAGTGTATTTAACAATCATTTATCAATAAGGGTTCATAGCTTTCACCTGGTCAGTCTGTCGTTGAAAGAGCAGGTGTTCCTAATGTTTTGTATACTAAGTGTACCTACAGGCCTTTTCTCAACTCCGTGTCCCAGAAACCGATGTGGTCACCATATGTATGTGTGAATTAATAGGTGAACGGAGGCATTTCCTCTCATCGGTTGCCGCCTCCGGCGGAGGATGCTCAGGTGTATCCTAACGCGGAACAATTTTCAAAATCAGCCTGTGTACCTGTTTAATACTATTTGTATTTCTTAGGGATCCCCATTAGCTGCTGCCATGGACAGACTTCTCCCTATCTTAGCTACTGTTGACTCAACATGTTTTGACCATAACAGTTTACAGTCCAGGGTTACTCCAAGCAGTTTAGTCACCTCATCTTACTCAATTTCCAGTCTTACTTAGTTGAGGTTTAGTTGAGGTTTAGTGAATAATGTTTTTCCAATATGTAGGACTAACTTATTCCTTGCCATGGATTCTGAAACTAACTGCAGCTCTTAAGTGTTCCAGTTGCTGTAGTAGCTGATGCGTGTAGTGTTGATTCATCCGCATACATACACATTTTCTCAAAGCCAGTGACATGTTAATATATATAAAGGGGCCTAGACAGCTGCCCTGGGGAATTTCTGATTCTACCTGAATTATGTTGGAGGGGCTTCCATTAAAGAACACCCTCTGTGTTCTGTTAGACAGGTAATTCTTTATCCACAATATAGCAGGGGGTGTAAAGCCATAACACATTTTTTCAACAGCAGACTATGATCGATAATGTCAAAAGCCGCACTGATACCCCTTTTAAATAGCTGTTGGAAATTGCATTGGAGAAAAAGTAACTATACGCTACTTATCATTTTCTCTCTACAAATGCATAGCACAACTATACTGAACAGAAATATAAATGCAACATGTAAAGTGTTTGCTTCATGAGCTGAAATAAAAGATCCCAGAAATATTCCATACGCACAATTTCTCAATTTGGTGAACGCATTTGTTTACATCTCTGTTAGTGAGCATTTCTCCTTCGCCAAGATAATCTTTCCACCTGACAGGTGTGGCATATCAAGAAGCTGTTTAAACAGCATGATCAACCTTGTGCTGGGGACAATAAAAGGCCACTAAAATGTGCAGTTTTGTTGCCACAGATGTCTCAAGTTTTAAGGGAGTGTGTAATTGGCACGCAGAATGCAGGAATGTCCACCAGAGAATTAGATATTTAATTTATCCTCTAAACTGCCTCCAACATCGTTTTAGAGAATTTGGCAGTACGTCCAACCAGCCTCAACCGCAGACCACGCATAACCACGGCAACCCAGGACGTCCACATCTGGCTTCTTCACCTGCGGGATTGTCTGAGACCAGCCACCCGGACAGCTGATGAAACAGGAGTATTTCTGTATGTAGTAAACCCCTTTTGTGGGGAAAAACTCATTCTGATTGGCTGGGCCTGGTTCCCCAGTCGGTGGGCCTATGGTTGCACCGCTTCCCAATCGTGAAATCCATAGGTTAGGGCCAAGTATTTTTTCAATTGACTGATTTCCTTATATGAACTGTAATGCAGTAAAATTGTTGCATGTGACATTCATATTTTTGTTCGTGAGGTATTGATTGGAGTCCACCTGTGGTAAATTCAATTGATTGGACATGATTTGGAAAGGCACACACCTGTCTGTATAAGGTCCCACAGTTGACCGAGCAAAAACCAAGCTATGAGGTCGAAGGAATTGTCTCTAAAGCTCCGAAACAGGATTGTGTTGAGGCACAGATCTGGGGAAGGGTACCAAAAAATGTCTGCAGCATTTAAGTTCCCCAAGAACACAGTGGCCTACATTTTTAAATGGAAGAAGTTTGGAAACACCAAGACTCTTCCTAGAGCTGGCCGCACAGCCAAACTGAGCAATTGGGGGAGAAGGGCCTTGGTCAGGGAGGTGACCAAGAACCCGATGGTCGCTCTGACAGAGCTCCAGAGTTCCTCTGGAGATGGGAGAACCTTCTAGAAGGACAACCATCTCTGCAGCAATCAGGCTTCGATGGTAGTATGGCCAGACGGAAACCACTCCTGAGTATAAAAATCATATCCAATCAATTGAATTTACCACAGGTGGACTCCAACCAAGTTGTAGAAACATCTCAAGGATGATCAATGGAAACAGGATGCACCCGAGCTCAATTTTGTCTGAGGTCTCATGGTCTGAATACTTATGTAAATAAGGAATCAGTTTATTTTTATTTTTTATATAATATATTTGCAAAAATGTCTAAAAATCTGTTTTTGCTTTGTCATTATGGGGTATTGTGTGTATATTGCTAAGGATTCTTTTTTAAATCCATTTTAGAATAAGGCTGTAATGTAACAAAACGTGGAAAAGGTCAAGGGGTCTAAATACTTTCTGAAAGCACTTTTATTTATATAATATAGGAGACTATCAATTTTATACCTGAAAAAAAACTAAACTGTTCATGTTGGATATTATTACTAGGTTTGTTTTGTTAGTGAATTGACAGCTCCTGTCAAAATGTTATGGGTGTAAGATGGGATGTTGCTGCCATCTGTTGGTAAATGTTAATTACTGCAACAGTGTTTTTACAGGCGTGCTTGATATACCCGGATGCATTGCAATGTGCTGAACAAGCATCAATGACCCTGGCTGCGTCCAAGCACTTAAAAGACACACCCTCGTCCACTTATGCCCTTGGGGGAATCCCCATCACCATCTTGGAGGGTGGTCCAGATGATTAGCCAAGCAAGGGAAGTTTGCAACGTAAACCCCCCAGCCGTCATTTTTAGTCAGCTTTGCGAGTGTACAATTATGTTCACTCTGAGGCCTGAAACTCCCCATAATTCAATTTGCTACGATATTTACTTTTTACGTAATAGAAAAATGTATAACTTATTTGCATTCGTTTTTACTTACACTTGTATGTTGACTTCTCCATTGATGTTGTCTTTACGTTTTCGTGGACTTTTCTTAGCGGATGTACAGTTTTTGTTTTGGAAATTGTAGAAATAAAACATTTTACTTCTTCAGAAGTCCCAGCTAGGCAGGCTAACATTAGTTAGCTAATTCATTTACTAGCTATCATACAGTAGGCGTATATTCATAATTATATTGTAGCGACCCGCACAGTGAGTTATGTGTTAGGCTAGTAGGTGGTTGTGTTGTACTTACCAGTACCCAGTGTTCGCGGGGTCCGACATGTCAATCAACCTGCTATCTGCCAATCACGGGAATGCCTGGAATGTTCTGATGCCGGGCATCGTGGCGGTTGGCGGAGTGGCGTGGAGGGGGGTTGGGCAGGGGGATGGAGCATTGGAAGTTAAGACCAGGTTTAGCCTTTGTTCTCTCTCTTATGTCTGGCCTTCACAAGAGAAGGTCACGGTTGGCTTGTGGTTATCTTTCATTTATTTGGCGTGGGCTACGGCCAAACAGTAGCCTGTGTAAAGTGGGTTAATAAACCGTCAATTCGTAAACTCAATCCTCTGTCTGGACAATTGTTCCTTCATGATCTAGTCAGGTCATTACAATATATTTAAAATTAGACATGCACTCATAATTGAATGTAGCGCATATAAAGCACCCACAAGCACAATCATTGCGGGATTAACGAATGATGAATTTCCAGCCAATCGTGGTCCATTTAAAAATCATTCCTTCCTCCCTCATCCCTTGCCCTGCAAGTGTGTACTCGTCAAGCGTCATCAGAAGTGTCCACTTAATTTAAGTGTTTGGACCGCAGTATGTGTCTCGTCATTTAACATCCAAACAGGAACGGCACCCGCTGCTTTGGGCTAGTATTTTGGCTTGCTCCTCAATAAATGCTGGTGGTGTGTATCGGGTGTGGTGGTTGTGTTGTGTTGTGTTTTTTGTTTGTGTTTATAAATAAAATGAAATATATATATATAAATTCTGGCGGCAATGACAGAAGCCAAATGTGAGTTGGCTTGGGGGTGTGGTTGCCACCACCAAGACACAATTGTCCGTCAGAACTTTCATAGTTTTGATGTCTTGCTATTGTTATGCAATATAGAAAATAGTAAAAATAAAGATAAACCTTGGAATGTTTAGGTGTGTCCAAACTTTTGACTGTTACTGTATATATAAATTCTTGAAGAATATGACTTAGAAATGCCTCCAAAATATAAGCGTGTTTTTCTCCAATGTTTGTAAACATTGTAAATGTAAACAAACACTGTATAGCCTCATAACATGGTTAAAACAATTTTGATATCATGGATGGTCGATCCTTGCATCCAAAGCTCTGTCTAATAATCTGAGAGTGGTTACATTTCAGAGGCTGGGCAACCATTTTGTTATTGTTTCATTAAAGGATTTCCCCTTTAAACAGCTGCATATTATCAAGATATCAAAGTGTCACCAACAAAAAGGTAAACAATAGGTCTATAGCAAATTAAGCATATGGCATTCATTTTTCATATTTAAATAGCACTTTTCAGTTGTGCTCAAAGCATGCCATTCCATGAGCGCAGCATTTATTTTTCAACTTGAATCAATGAGCCCAGTCAGTCCTCCATGACAACAAAATCATAAACAACAGAGTAGGGCTGGCTAATAAGGCATTCGTTTTGTGGTTATGCTCAGGTAAAACAATTTGGCTAATATATACTTCCATATTTCCAAGTCCAATTCTTGAAGATCAAGGGGCATAACATTTTTTGAAATGACTGGAATTCTGATAGACTTTGGTTTTTAATGTAAAGATATAATTTAATCATATTATTTTATGTAGTAGAAAGCGATGGGTTAGAAGAAGCCTACATAACCAACCCATAAAGTAAAATTTAACATCCATATATGGCCAGCTATGTAAACTTTAACATTTATTTATCCTGCAATAGATGTTGTTCAATTGGTAACATACATTTTTGTCTTCTTCTAATGCCTCTTAAGGGGAAAGTAATCTAAAAGTAACCAGATTACGTTACTGATTACAATTTTGGTAACTAGTAACTAATGGATTACATTTGGTAACCTACCCAACCCGGTCAGTAGTTGTGTGGTTCAGCAGTTGTGTGGTTGTGATCAGCTAGTGGACATTAGAAATCTTCTCTGTATCGTTCCAGAGGTGTGTTCATCCAGCCTTCCATTTACGGACGCTCCCGGTTTGTTTTCAACAGAGTTTGTTGAATTTTTTTCAACACGAACATTCCATTCCCTTTCATTAGTTTTAGCTATTCTTTCTGGTAAAAAGATGGATAGACCGCCTAAAATGTAATAATCTATGACTTTTTAGAACCTGGTACTGATTTTAGTGTGTGTATTGACAAGAAAAAGTGAGCAGCCGATTGGAAGACTCCAGGGTTATGTGGAGGAAGTCAGTACAACGACTTTGCCTTTTAGGATGAGCCGAGACACCTTTCAGGTAATTTGCATGTCTATATGGTCTCAGTGTTTTGATTAAAGAAGCCTAGATACATTTGTGTCACAAAAAGCACAAATGCACCCCAGCCCTTAGTTAGTTGACCGACCAGACAGCTGGGGTGTGATAGCTGATAAACAATCAAACGGTTATTTGCGTACATTTAAGTATATTATTTATAAGGCCCCTGATCTATTAACAGTTCGACAAAGGGCAAATAATTCAAATAAAAACATATGAAAGTACAATGTAGCCTACATTGTTAACAGTAAGCCTATAATAAACAATACATCACTGTGTCATTGCTAATTGTCTCTGTCTTACAGACAGAACAAAGGCAGGACAAAACTCTAATATTACAAAATACTATTTTGCTATGTTTTTCAGATATTGTATACATAGGAGAATGACTGGAGGATCGTGTGTTGGCCTCTCTGTGGCTGTTGGCCGACTAGGATTTTTTTTGCAGTGTGGCTAACCGCTTTGGCTTAAGCAAAGGCAATTTTCACCACCAACTGCTGCAAATAGTAGATTACCTAAACCAGCTGAAGCCCACCTACAGTGCTTTCACACCCCTTGCCTTTTTCCACATTGTGTTATGTTACAGCAATGATCAAGAACTAATTTGACAGATCTAATTGCTGTTGCACAATGGAGAAACATTTTCTGGTGTCAATTTTTTTAAGAATTAGCACTTTCAATGGTTGAGATGCATGAAATAGAATAACTTGCATAGAGAACAAAAGAAATGACTTAATAACATTTTTATTATATTGCATTCACGAGTAAAAAAATTAAAAATTAAAAAATGATTTGATTGACTTTAAAATTGAGAAACATTACTCACTGCTTATTTCAAAACGAATTTACTTCAATAACAATCACTGCTCATTCAGAAAACATATTTACTTCAATTTCACAATCACTGCTCAGTGATAAACTACAAAGCAGCCATTGCCGAGGGAAGTAGGGGTGCTGCAGCACRCACTGAAAAATATGAATTATAATAAAAAAGAAACCACAAAAGTATTGCACTGGGTTTTTTACTAGTATTAGTGGATTGATATAGACGTCTGTAGCACGGGCAAACATTTTTTTATTGGTTTTATCAACAAAAAAAAGGTGGTTTTAGAATTATGAAGAGTATCTTGAAGGATTCAATTGTTGGAATTGTAAGAGTTGTTGCCCTGTCCCTTTCTCTAAGCGTGTCATTCTAATGGAATCCAGAAAGAACAAAACCCTGTCCTCAAACATTTACATCAAAAGGTGCAAAGTTATGGGGAAAGACACAAAACATCCACATCAAATTAAATATTTTTCTTAATCAAATAACATGGAAAACAACAACCTTATGTACAGTATTCATTTACCATCCTTACAAACCACTTCACGTAAATGTACATTACTGTATTGTACATAGGCTGGTCATCTAGGTTTGTACCTGTAGACTTTCCATCATTAAGAAAATATGCACAATTGAGTACATTGAGATGTCAAGTGGTTTGTGATGATGTGATGATGTGATTTGACTGGTAGAGCATGGTGCTTGGAATGCTAAGGTTCTGGGTTCAATTCCCATGGGGGACCAGTATGAAAATGTATGCACTCACTACTGTAATTTGCTCTGGATAAGAGCGTCTCTAAAATGGAAAAGGATTTTCACATAAGTTGTATTTGGAAAGTATTACAGGAAACTGGAAAACATATATCAATATCAGATTAACTGTTTTGTACAGATAATTATCAGACAAGTTACAAATGCTGGTAAACACTCAAATACATTGTCTTTTTATGTTGTTGAAATCACTAAAGTAGTGCACTGGGCCTTTACTAGTCCTGTATTAGCAGACCAATATAGATGTCTACAGTGAAGGCAAATATCTTTTTTTCTGCATCCCCCACCCCCAAGCTTTCATAGCAGCGGGAACATTTTCCAAGAGCGAGTTCATGCCTTGCTGAATCTGGATGGTATGTCTTAGCAGGCCACCTGTCACGCCTACTCCTGCTCTTCCCTTCCCCTGGCACTCGAGGGCGCCAGATCACGTTCCTGCCACTCATTACTCACACCTGCATTCCCTCGTCACTCGCATCAGCGTTATTGGATTCACCTGGACTCATTCATCACCTGTTATTTCCTCCCCTATATTTATCAGTTCCCTAGCTCTGTTCCCTGCTGCTGCATTGTATTGTTTTGTCTTTGTATTTAGTTATTGACGCTGTTCCTGTCTCGTCTATGTCCGTTATTATTCAATGTTTTACTCCCCGTACCTGCTTCGTCCCTCCAGCGTCATTCATCGTGACACCACCATGGTTGCGGTCGCACTTTTCTTAGTTTACCTTTTTAGGGTCTCATGGCTCTGTGTGGGTGTCAGTGTGAGCTTCTAGCTGTGTGTGGGTGGAGTTGTTGGGATGGGGGGTAAGAATTAACTGTGCACAGTTTTATGTGGATGTTAAGTATGAATGTTGTGGTTTGCAGGTGTCAGTCAATAAAGAAACAATGCGGACAGGAGTTAATGTTGGGTCCCCAGGCAATACCTCTTCCATTAAGGTGACGAAATCCCACTTTCTTCTGCCTTGGCAGGTTGTCGTATGCCTGTCGAAGATAGCCTTATACCTGAGTAAAAACACACACAAGTTTCATCTGTGGCTAGCACCTAGTGGCTAAAAAAGGCAAGATTATACCAATACACACACATCTTTACACACTGTGGTCTGTATTAAGCTGATACATAAACATTCCTTTGGACAATAGTAATTGCTAGAAATAGAGGGAACTTTTATAGCGGTCTCAATGAAACTTTTCCTTTAGACCCATATACAGTGCATTTGGAAAGTATTTAGACCCCTTGACTTTTTCCACATTTTCCTCATCAATCTACACACAATAACCCATAATGTCAAAGCAAAAACTGGTTTTTAGAAATGTTTGCAAAATATAAAAAATGTAAATAATGGAGGAAATGGAGAAATATCACATTTACATACGTTTTCAGACCCTTTACTCAGAACTTTGTTGAAGCAAATTTGGCAGAAATTGCAGTCTCAAGTCTTCTTGGGTATGACACTACAAGCTTGGCACACCTGTATTTGGGGAGTCTATCCCATTCTTCTCTGTAGATCCTCTCAAGCTCTGTCAGGTTGGATGGGGAGCATCGCTGCACAGCTATTTTCAGGTCTCTCCAGAGATGATAGATTGGGTTCAAGTCTGGGCTCTGGCTGGGCCACTCAAAGACATTCACAGACTTGTCCCAAAGCCACTCCCATGTTGTCTTGGCTGTGTACTTAGAGTCGTTGTCCTGTTGGAAGGTAAACCGTCACCCCAGTCTGAGGTCCTGAGCACTCTGGAGCAGGTTTCATCAAGGATCTCTCTGTACTTTGCTCTGTTCATCTTTCCCTCGATCCTGACTAGTCTCTCAGTCCCTGCCGCTGAAAAACATCCCCACAGCATGATGCTGCCACCACCATACTTCACCATAGGGACGGTGCCAGGTTTCCTCCAGACGTGACACTTGGTATTCAGACCAAAGAGTTCAATCTTGGTTTCATCACATCAGAGAATCTTGTTTCTCATGATCTGAGAGTCTTTAGGTGCCTTTTAGCAAACTCCAAGCGGGCTGTCATGTGCCTTTTACTGAGGAGTGTCTTCCGTCTTCCACTCTACCATAAAGGCCTCATTGGTGGAGTGCTGCTGAGATGGTTACCCATCTCCACAGAGGAACTCTGGAGCTCTGTCAGAGTTACCATCGGGTTCTCTGTCATCTCCCCGACCAAGCCCCTTCTCCCCCGATTGCTCAGTTTGGCCGGGCGGCCAGCTCTAGGAAGAGTCTTGGTGGTTCCAAGATTTTTCCATTTAAGAATGATGGAGGCCACTGTGTTCTTGGGGACCTTCAATGCTGCAGAAATGTTTTGGTTCCCTTCCCCAGATCTGTTCCTCGACACAATCCTGTCTCAGAGCTTTATGGACAATTCCTTTGACTCCATGGCTTGGTTTTTGCTCTGACATGCACTGTCAACTGTTGGACCTTATATAGACAGGTGTGCCTTTCCAAATCATATCCAATCAATTGAATTTACCACAGGTGGACTCCAGTCAAGTTGTAGAGACATGAACCAGCCACACTAAGAACCCAGATATGAGCTAGACTCACTAAGAATACAATACAACACAGAGAGGCCGGATCAGATACGTCATTAGAGTGCGCAACAGAACATTGTACTGTCTACACTCGTTTTGTTGTTTATATGACATTTTTTTTATTAAATCGATTTTAATCAGAACTAAAGTTTTGTTGCTAAGGATTCCACGACGCGGTTTGCCATTACAGCTGGGACTGAAAGTTTGTGTTCCATTTTTTTGCGTGGATTCTGCGAGTGCTAGCTGGCTGTACTAGACACCTGTCGCCGTCGTGGGAAAGACTCATTGTTTATCTTTTCATAAAACAACTGGTTGCAGTAAAGAGCCAACCTGGACACTAAGGAGATCCTGAGGGAAATTGATGAGTACCATCAGCTTTACGCTATGGAGGAACAACATACTTCATCATGGAAAGATCAGACTACCTCACAAAATAACTTTAACCCCCCCAAAAAAAGAAAAACAGATTAATCTACAGACACAGACAATTTACTTACCGTTGAAGTAGAGGCTAGTGCTCTGGCTGGAATCCATGCAACACTGTGAGGAGGTAGCAGGGCTGAGGGGGAGTTTAGCCAGAGTGAAATTCTCACGCTCCAAGGAGAAAACAAGGCACTCACAGCCAACTCACAGCCACGATTCCAACATGGATTGTTGGAAACAGGGTGATGAAGGAGCCGCTACTAGACATACAAAGTCGTAGCATGCGTGAAAATATTTTTTTTCTTGGATTCCTGAGGACGCATCCAATAATCCAGAGGGAGTGATCAGAGAATTCATGCAATCCACCTTGAAACTTCCTATAGAGACTGTAAACAAGGTGGCTTTCCACCGAGTACACAGACTTGGAGCTCGGAGCGACAAGACTAAGGGTCCCCGACCGATCATCGCAAAATTTGAACATTACCAACAAAAGGAGCTGATCAAAAGCAGGTGAAGGGACCAAATTCGGTCTCAATGACCAATTTCCAAGGGAGATAAACGAACGTTGTAAGAGACTGTATCCGGTACAAAAGCAACAAAGAGAGAAGGGTAAGCATGCCTTTCTCAATGTGGACAAACTCTTAATAGGATGGACAGCTATTCCGAGACAGCTACATAACACCGTACCGTGGTTGTACTAAATTCTACAGGAACAAGCAAGGGGAAGATATCAGAATAGTGCCACGATCGTCGTCAGGGAAATGACCGGACCAAGGTGCAGCATGGTGAGCGTACATTTATTTTTATTTGATAAATGTCGCCAACAAAACAAAGAACAAGGAAACGACTGTGAAGCTTACTTAGGCTATAATGCCACTAACAAAGACAACTTCCCACAAATACAAAAGGGAAAAAGGCTGCCTAAGTATGATTCCCAATCAGAGACAACGATAGACAGCTGTCCCTGATTGAGAACCATACCCGGCCAAAACATAGAAACAAAGAACATAGAGTTTCCCACCCGAGTCACACCCTGACCAAGGGCGTGACAAATAGGGGCATTGGGGAATAATAACATATTGTACGGAATACATTTGTACTGTAGTGAAGCCGTCTCTAGAGTAATGCAAGGTCTCTTTCATGATCATGTGAAACGTCAATTGCTATGGAAATGCTGGGATGTGTTTTTCAATGATGTTAAAGGTAATTATGATGCAACTATGACGGTGATACAATATGGATTACAATTATCATCATGGATATTAAGGTTATACGCACTACATGTTAAACACATAGACAATCAACCATGCACATTGGCGGAGTTATTATTTATTTGGATATCACACATTATAGCCTTACTCTTATACAGACGTTGTACACACTCACTAAATCACATCCAATATCATACACATCAACCTACTCAGATTTACTGGAGACCGTCGTTGGAGGCTCCGGACTGGGGACCCTCGCTGGCAGCCCCGGACTGGGGACCGTCGCTGGATGTCCCGGACTGGGGACCTTCGCTGCAGGCCCCGGACTGGGGACCCTCGCTGGAGGCTCTGGACTGGAAAAGTAGTTTACTATAGCATTTACAGTTAACTATAATATAAATACTGTAGTAAAAGAACTGTATTATATACTATAGTAATTAATGTAGTATTTCTGCGTTCATTACTGTATTATTTACAGTAGTGGTTTTGTTTTATTATCTTTGACATAGAAGTGGAGACTTTTTCCTTCAGGAAACATACTGGAGAAATACTAAAATAGCAAATTTTCCATAACCTGTAGATGGGTAGGACTGGGGTCAAAAGAGATAGTTCAGAACTTCTGCTTAGTTCTATAACTTGCAGAGCACACAATATGGTCTATACTTGGCATCTAGGTTTTTCACTTATAGTGGCACAAAATGCAATATGGGGGAGGGGAATGGGCAGGGTATATGTAAATTGTATACTGTAGTAAAAAAAAGAGTAGTGTTTTTGCAGTTTTTAACTGTAGCATTCTACAGTATACTAGACCATTCTATATTAAGTTCTACATATGATCGAGGGATACTACAGTGTGTAGTATAGTATTATACAGAATACTATAGTAAACTGTAGTATTTCTTCATGTGGGCAAGAGCATCTGCTCACCAATTTGACAGCGCCAACGCAGTTACACCTCTGACATCTCCTTAACAAAAGCAATGATATGCTATGGGTTTGTCGGTTATTGCGGGTTAATTAACACTGATCTGATTGAATCCTGGCCTAAATGGGTTAACCCTTTACACTCGTACCCGTATGTAACGGATGTGAAATGGCTAGCTAGTTAGCGGGTACACGCTAATAGCGTTTCAATCAGTTACGTCACTTGCTCTGAAACCTAGAAGTAGTGGTTCCCCTTGCTCTGCAAGGGCCGCGGCTTTTGTGGAGCGATGGGTAACGATGCTTTGTGGGTGACTGTTGTTGATGTGTGCAGAAGGTCCCTGGTTCGCGCCCGGGCCGGGGCGAGGGGACGTACTAAAGTTATACTGTTACACGTATACCGTTTAAAATGGCAGATTTGGGCACTGATAAATGCCTAAATTGGAATACAGTAGCTCTACAATAACATGCTACAGTATACATGATGTCAGAGCTTTGGCGCTGCGATTCACAGTGCTGTATGGGGTTTTGACTAATAGCTGTTCTGAACTTGAGCACCTTGCGTGACAAGAAGTTGGTCCCATCCCTCCTGCTAATTGGGCAGCTTTTGCAAAAATGTTGTTGTCTGAGTGAGGGAAATGCTGTAAATTGGGAGGACTCTATGTATTTTGAAAGATGAGACGTTGAGGATTATAATAAATACTTATTTGATGTCATATATGCAAGCCAAACACCCTTGAGTCCAAAAGTGCACTTCACATTTCCATATCATGTCATATACATTTTCAACATTTATTATACCTATGTTTTATGTACAGCTACAAGATGACATGGTGTCATAGCCAGAGTTGTTCTGAACAGAATGAGCCTGTTTTTTGTCTTTTGTGAAGAAAATTTGCATTGTGAAAGCCTAACCTTGTAATATCATATTTTATAACTTAGCTGGTCATGTTGGCAATAGAACAATCTTTCAAATTATGCCCACTTGACCCAGATAGAGATTTATAATGGACCGTTTTGAGATTGTGTAAAGAAAAACAGTAATTATGTGATGGCGGAGATGCAGGTTTGTGTTCCAACCAAAACAACTACAAGTGAACTTGTGCTAGTTCCTCAATGACACAACTAAGACAGCTCAAAAAGCAACTTATAGTTGAAGACCTCTTTGAGTCGTAAAAGTGTGCGCACACTTTGGAGAGGTGTGTAGCCACTAGGAAACACCAGTTAGTCCTCTCTTCAAACCCTGTCCTATGTTGCACCTACCCCACATTTTCAAGAATATTCTTATCATGTTACTGAATGTATCCAGAGTATTTTCAGATCTCGCGGCAAATGTGGCAAAAACATAAAAGCAACAGTGTAATGTTTGGATTCAGTCTCGTGTCAGGTGAGCTCACCCCAAAATCTCCAAACGGTTCCCTTTCAATTACCACCATGGCTATGCATATGCTTTTCATATTTCTTCTGTGAGAAACATTTCAATTTAGGCCAATTACCACAAGTGTAAAGGGTTAAAGGATAGTGAACAATTGTTGGTTTACTTGGTTTGTTTACCTGGGTTGTTGGTTCTCATACAGTGCATTACTCCAGTCTCTCGGCGGGCCATTACTATATGTATGATGGAGGATACTTTCCTTGTGAATAGCCAGCTATCTGACCCTGTGGAAGAGTGTAGTGTTACTGTTACCCGGGGGTAGAGTTACCAGGTGGTGGAAAGACCTCTACAAACTAGATTCATGCTAGTCTATTCATTCAGCCAGTCAACAAGTTACTCAGGGCTTTACTGTTTCAGAGGAGCAGTTCCTTATGAGCAGACACCATGCAGGTAAGCATATTTAGTTCCCTCAAAGACATTAGAATGAAACTGACCTTTTTTATTTCTAACTGGAAACTCCCAACCATGTCTGTGGATTTTCTAAATTAACGTTAGGAACTGCTGAGCATTGTGATCAGGGTTGTTTTGTGTGTTGATGTGTTACATCAGTAAGTTTGAATCTCTCTCTCTGCAGTTCTCTCTGTGCAGGTTGCGTACCCACCAGTGGTGTTTCCTGCTCTTCAATGTGCTTCTGTTCCATGCCCTGTTGTTTGGGGCTGACTTCGTAGAGGAGTACATTCTCCAGCCCACCCCAGGGGTGTACACAGATGGAACAGTCCTGGACGTGAGGGAGAGGGCCCGTAAACTAGACCTGAGTGGGACCAGGGGGAATGAGTCCCAGTATTACCCCATTACAAACCCAAATGCCTGCCTGAACAGTGACCTCTTCCTCCTCACCATTGTCTTCAGTTCCCCAAGCAATCACACCCAGAGGAACGCGGTAAGGGCCACTTGGGCCAACCAAACACGGGTCCAGAGATTCGCCGTGAGAACACTCTTCTTCCTGGGATTGTCTCCCTCCACCGCAACCCAGGAGACTGTTATGACGGAGTCCGGTCGCCATGGCGACATGGTCCAAGGATACGTGAATGACTCCCCTCATGGTCAGGCCGAGAGGGAGGTGTTGGCGTTACGGTGGGTGGTGGCTTTCTGCCCAGTAGCCAGGTTTGTCCTGATCACACAGGACTCTGTGTTTGTCAACCTCCCTGCATTAGGGGGTTACCTACTCGGGCTAAGAAGGCACCCTGAGGACCTCTACTTGGGGAGGGTGATACACAAAGACACCCCCGACCGAGACCCCTCCAGTCCCAGCTACTTAGCTCCAGCCCTCTATCCAGACAGGTACTGTAAGTGGATATACATAGGAGAGTTATTCATCCACTCTTGGAGGGCATTGTAAACATTAGGAACATACTTATGGAAACCGTAGGACAATACTTTATATTATTTAGAAACAATGTGTTAATTGTACTGAATTTAAAAAGTGTAGTTTTAGTTTAGTAAAGAAATAATAATCAGCTTCCCTTGTCCTTCAAAAGGCTGAATAACTCCCATGTATCCGGTTTGCTCCTTAATATGCACCCAGGTAGGACCCAAGGTATACTGACAGTGTACATTTTACTGTGCCCTAACAGGTATCTCCCAGACTACTGTGCCAGAACTGCCTCTGTCCTCTCCCA
The DNA here is from genome assembly GCF_002910315.2 of Salvelinus sp. IW2-2015. NCBI lineage: Eukaryota > Metazoa > Chordata > Actinopteri > Salmoniformes > Salmonidae > Salvelinus > Salvelinus sp. IW2-2015. The sequence continues at coordinate 327,037 of NC_036842.1, read as the reverse complement.
GGATGTGGTCAGGAAGGTGTATGTGGCGTCAGCTGGGGTCCGTGCCGCCCTTCCCGCTGATGTGTTTGTGGGCCTGTGTGCCTGGAAGGCCGGGGTGGTACCCACCCACAGTGCACGCTTCTCAGGGGAGAAACACATTCATTATAATGACTGCTGTTATCGCTACCTGTTCAACACCGCAGGGATGGGGAGTGAGGAGCTTGGGACAGTGTGGGCAGATCTGGGCCAGGAGGATGGAGGATGTTCCCTTCTAGAGACCTACTATGGCCTGGTGGCTTGCAAGGCTCTCACTTACCTGGACAAACTGTCCTTCTTCAACTCAAAGGGACAGGAAGACTGAATCCAAATCCAATCAAATTGTATTGGTCACATACACATGGTTAGCAGATGTTATTGTGAGTGTAGCGAAATGCTTCTGCTTCTAGAGCCGACAGTGCAGCAATATCTAACGGGTAATATCTAACAATTCCACAACAAAACCTAATACACACAATCTAGTGAAGGAATGGGATAAGAATATCTAAATATTAAATGGATGGATGAGCAGTGAGAGCGGCTAAGATGCAATAGATAGTGTAGGATACAGTATATACATATAAGTGTGTGTGTGTGTATATAAGTTTGAATTTGAGTCTCAGTATTACATTTCAGTTTTTATTTCAGGAAACAATTCCCTACTTTATTTGATTATGTAAATATGAAGCGGATTAAATATTAATTGAAGTGTTGCAGTTAAAGGGATTTGATTACGAAAGGCAAGATTGTTTTGCAGTAGAAGCCAGATATTGTTGCTGTGGGGGGAGGTGCTGATTTTGGAATGTAACCATACTTTATAAGTTATATATCATCAACGATACTATTTAGGCCTGTATAGCATTTGTGAAGTCATCATCAGCTGTTGTTTCAATCCAACCCAGGGTTCACATATTGTGAATGGATCAACTTGCCCGAAGCACCCTAACACAGGCGGGAGGCATAAAATGAACAGACCAGAGGCAGTGGCTGTGGTTCCTTTCGTTTTCTATCGTTTACCAAACGGCTCTTTCTTCACCCAGCAAAATAACTTGAGTACAGGGAACGGCCAACGCTGAAACACCAGTGTAGCGAAACAAATTAACATAATCTAAGCCGTTGACCAAAATGCCGTGGCCAAAAAGAGAAAGCAAAACAACAAACAGCTACTCCTGTCTTAGACTATCGTCTACACATAAGTAACAGGGGGAACGCTTCTCTCTACCTAAAGCCTGCCTTGGTTTAGAGACAAGGTGCCCCAGTCACAGATGCTTTCTCTGAGGTAGGAAACCCCGACGTCCTCACAGGTCCCCGTCGCTACTCCCAATCTTTCCCTAGCTCCTCTCCTGGCACACCTATATAGAGGAAGACACAAAGCAATTAGTGGGCCCAGCTGTGTTCTAATTGTGTTTACACTGAGTACCTATCCCTTGAGGAGGGTTTTGTTGTGCCGTCTACCTCTGGCTGGTCACTGAGCTCTCACAATATGGTTTTAAATTTAGGTTGATTTTCATTTTAATCTTCAATTTAGTTATTCATATGTCAGATTAACGTCTCCATCTCAGGCCAATTTTTTTATCTTGAGGGGATGGACAAGGGGCCAGAACATAATTACAAATAATTTGTAGACTGCAAATTGACTGCAAGAAGCCCAAACAGATATAACTTCACTTTATCACAGGTGACAGTTTTAATACTTATCACTGCATCCTGTATCAAAAGTCTCGTCGATCACGTCTTGCTTAATTAAAAAGCTCTATACAAGCCTCTGACCTACCTCACTGTTAAAATGTTAAAATATGAGACACCAAACCCGTTCACAGGGATGGTTAACTCTCGAGGGTAGCCATCCCGATCTATGTCAATCCATCTTCAGTTTTACTGCCCCCATTTTTGGAATAGCCTACAAAACTCCCTACATCTTGACTCTCTGGTGCCTCTGGCGCAGTTTAGGACTTTAATTGTTGAATGAATTTAATGAGAATTGCAACTGCTTAAATTTATTGTCCTCATTGTCACGCCCTGACCTTTTTATGTCTCTATTTTGGTTTGGTCAGGGCGTGAGTTGGGGTGGGCATTCTATGTTGTGTGTTCTATGTTTTCTATTTCTATGTGTTTGGCCGGGTGTGGTTCTCAATCAGAGGCAGCTGTCTATCGTTGTCTCTGATTGAGAACCATACTTAGGTAGCCTTTTCCCACCTGTGTTTGTGGGTAGTTGTTTTCTGTTTTGTGTTGCTGCACCTGACAGGACTGTTTCATTTTCGTTCATTGTTTTTGTTTAGTGTTCTGTTTAAATAAAAATAACATGAACACTTACCACGCTGCGCTTTGGTCCACACCTATTTCAACAGACGATCGTTACACTCATGGTACCATTGTAGATGAGTCCCTGGTCTCAATGGGTTCCCTTGATTAAATACAAGTTAAATAAAAAAGAACATTGACTAAAATATATAATTTCAAACCTTGCTTACATTTGTATATGATTACATACAGTACCAGTCAAACGTTTAGACACAACGACTTATTCAAGGTTTCTTTATTTTTAATATTTTCTACATTGGAGAATAATAGTGAAGACATCACAACTATGAAATAACACATATGGAATCATGCAGTAACCAAAAAAGTGTTAAACAAATCAAAATATATTGGATATTTTAGATTCTTCAAAGTAGCCACCCAAAGTAGCTGTCATTTGCAATGATGACAGCTTTGCACACTCTTGGCATTCTCTCAACCAGCTTCACCTGGAATGCTTTTAAAACAGTCTTGAAGGAGTTCCCACATGATGAGCACTTGTTGGCTGCTTTTCCTTCACTCTGCAGTACAACTCATCCCAAACCTCTTCATTTCGGTTGAGGTCGTATGATTGTGGAGGCCAGGTCATCTGATGCAGCACTCCATCCCTCTACTTCTTGGTCAAATAGCCCTTACACAGCCTGAAGGTGTGTTGGGTCATTGTCCTGTTGAAAAACAAATGTTAGTCCCACTAAGCGCAAACCAGATGGGATGGCGTATCACTGCAGAATTCTGTGGTAGCCATGCTGGTTAAGTGTGCCTTGAATTCTAAATAAATCACAGACAATGTCACCAGCAAAGCACCCCTACACCATCACATCTACTCCTCCATGCTTCACGGTGGGAACCACACATGCGGAGATAATCCGTTCACCTACTCTGCGTCTCACAAAGACACTCGGGTTGGAACCAAAATAATCACATTTGGACTCATCAGACCAAAGGACAGATTTCCACCAGTCTATTGTCCATTGCTCGTGTTTCTTGGCCCAAGCAAGTCTCTTCTTATTATTGGTGTCCTTTAGTAGTGGTTTCTTTGCAGCAATTCGACCATGAAGGCCTGATTCACGCAATCTCTTCTGAACAGTTCATGTCGAGATATGTCTGTTACTTGAACTCTGTGAAGCATTTATTTGGGCTGCAATTTCTGAGGTGCAGTTAACTCTAATGAACTTATCCTCTGCAGCAGAGGTAACTCTGGGTCTTCCTTTGCTGTGGCAGTCCTCATGAGAGCCAGTTTCATCATAGCACTTGATGGTTTTTGCGACTGCACTTAAAGAAACGTTCAAAGTTTTTGAAGTTTTTTTTTACATCAGCTGATACCTCAAAGTGCTGTACAGAAACATCACTTATGTAGTGAGGGGGGTGCTACGATGTGACTTGTGAAAGTCTCCAACTATTAGCCAATCAGGCTCCGAAATGAAAACATAAACAATCAGCAGGGGTGTGTGTTCAGTTTTAAGAAGGAGCCGGGTGTAAACCTAATGTAAACAATCAACATTGCCAAAGTGCCGTACATGCTGGACTGTGAAGTTGTGGAAGGAGCATGTCTGCCAATACAATATAACAGTAGAGTTTTTTTTCATGACAGAGATGAGAAAGCAGATTTAATCAACTGTGTGATCACGCATCAATTCAACCACAGTCCGTCACAGATAATATAGAGCTTTGTAATCCTTCGTAGCAAAAACACTGGTGTCAAACAATTTACTAAACATGACTAACAGGAATACAAATGTATTGTTCTGGATTTGTTGTAAGAGGGCATCGGCTTCTAATTTATTTTGTTCACAAGCCTCTGAAAACTCTGCAAGAATCTCTAAAATGACATCCAGCAGTAACAGCACTTTACTCACAGACCCTGATTTTGAACTCCACCGTACATCCATAGATCTTTCTAGCTCGATACAAGGTTGCAACTCTTTCTGTACTTCTATGAATCGAGCATGTCTGTAGGATCCACTCATAAATGTGTGTGGCTGGTTTACTGTGTCAGAAAAAGTACTGACATGTCCCGACACTTGTTCCGTGGTGCACAGAACCAAATTCAGACGGTGGGAGTTGCAATGCACATATACCACTTGCTTAAATGCTTGCTTTAGTAGGACATGTACCCCTCCTCTGTTCCCTGACATGACTGAAGCGCCATCGAAACAAAAACCCACACACAGAGTGGGATCCAACTCCAGGGGTTGCAACACTTCAAGTATTTTACGATAAATTCCCTGTGCAGACAAATCAGCGGTTTCCATAAATCCAACAGCTCTTTCTTTTAATCATTCCAGCATGAATGTATCGGATGCACACAGCAAGAAGTTCTCGTTTAGATTGATCTTTGTATTCATCTGCTAGTATGGCAAAATACGTGGAAGGCGCAGAATGAACTTCATCTTTTATCCTCCACAGTAAAAATGATGCTGCACACTCCAGCAACTCGTTCTGAATTTCGGGGCTCATAAGCGTGAGGTAGGTCATGAAGCCTGTTTTGCATTTCTGAGTCATACTTTGAGATGAAATTAAAGATTTCTAAAAGGTTACCTTCGTTGATTGCCTCTTCGGTTTCTCCATGCCCTCTGAGTGGAATATCCTGTACACATTAGAACAATATCTATGACCACTTTAACATGTGCACGGTTGCCAATGTATGCCAATCAGACCGGGTCTGTGGCGTGAAATACATGTGTCAAATACTCTCAAATATTTGAGGTGCACTTGATTTAGGCTAGCTTAATAAACAGTGTGTAGGGTGGGCAGGTTTTCCACCTTTATGACTTTCATTTATTTTATTGTACCGGTCAAGCTAAGCCAATTCATTTGTTTGATCCATGTCTTATGTCAATGTGTTTATGTGATGGACAGAGTAGCAATTCTTTATATTTTTGTATGTTTTCATGGAATTCCTTCACCATATGGACAACAGTAGAGCAAATTTTGCGTGCTCTATGGGGTCTAGGCCAAGTTACTATAAAGCACTTTATGATAACTGCTGATATAAAAAAGCTATACATCAAAAAATCTAATTTATATGTCAAATCAATGTGTTTCTCTGTTGTAGAAGGATGACCCTACGATGGAGAGGCCATACACATTTAAAGATTTCCTCCTATGGCCACTAAGGTCAGTTTCAGACTACCGACGAAGGTGACACGGACACACAGACACACACACGGTAGGGAACAATGTCCACCTGTCCTTTCTCAGGAGCATGTTAATCCATGTGAGACTCAGGTATCATGGAAACTACAGGCTTAGGTCATTATGGTATTTGGTTCAAAGGAACTTCAATGTAATCATTGTTAGCTAAAAATGGTGTCATTCCCCCTCTCTTGTTTCTGTTGAATAACTCAAAACTAACTGCCATTTTGATATCTACTCTTCTGTCTCCAGCAACAAGTCCAGGATGAAGGGTTATCTATGGCTGAAGATGGCATTCCTGCCAAAGATTGGAGGTCCGGAGGAGGAGACCACAGAGGGGATGACCAGGGATGAGGCAGAGATAAGAAGACAGGGACACACACAAACACTCACGCAGACACACACGCACGCAGGCTTGAACACACATACAACAGACACACGTAGACACAGACACACACACACACACACACACACACACCACACACACACACACACACACACACACACACACACACACCACACACACACACACACACACAACACACACACACACACCACACACACACACACACACACACACAACACACAGATGAGGAGGTGAGAAACATAATTCTGTTCCTGCCAACAGGGAGTCTGGTTTGGCCTTGTTCTCTGCAAACACCATTCACTCACTCACCTTCCCTTCATTTTCAACAAATCTGATCTTTTGGTATGTGTTTGGTGTGTGAGTGTGCATGCATGTGTGTGTATGACTCTACACGGAGTGTACAAAACATTATGAACACCTGTCTTTCAATGACATACACTGACCTGGTGAATCCAGGTGAAAGCTATGATCCCTTATTGATGTCACTTGTTAAATCCACTTCAATCAGTGTAGGTGAGGGGAGGAGACAGGTTAAAGAATGATTTTTAAGCCTTGAGACAATTGAGACGTGGATGTGTGCCATTCAGGGGTAAATGGTCAAGACAAAAAAGATTCAAGTGCTTTGAACGGGTATGGTAATAGTTGCCAGCCGCACCGGTTTGTGTCAATAACTGCAATGCTGCTGGGTTTTCACGCTCAACAGTTTCCTGTGTGTATCAAGAAGGGTCCACCACCCAAGGGACATCCGCACAGATGTGGGAAGCGTTGGAGTCAACATAGGCCAGCATCCGCGGGGAGTTGCAATTCAATATCAGGAAGGTGTTCTTCATGTTTTATGCACTCCGTGTATGTGTGTCTGTGTCATTCTGAGTAAGAGAGATAGAGAGAAGAGCGAGATGGCTCGTAGTTTTTCACAAAAATACAATAATGCCTAGGTAAGGTGATATTTAGCAGGACAAAGGTTTTTCTCCTGACTGTCCAGTGTCTCTCTCTGGAAAAGAGATGGCGCCGACCGAGATGGCCGCCTCGCTTCGCGTTCCTTGGAAAAATTATGCAGTATTTTGTTTTTTTTATGTGTTATTTCTTACATCGTACCCAGGTAATCTTAGGTTTCATTACATACAGTCGGGAGGACTACTGAATATACGATTAACGTCAACTCACCATCGTTATAACCAGGAATATGACTTTCCCGAAACGGATCCAGTGTTTTGCCTTCCACCCAATACAATGGATCTGATCCCAGCCGGGGACCCTATGCGACGCCGTAAAAGGGGCAAACGTAGCGGTCTCTTGGTCAGGCTTCGGAGACGGGCACATCGCGCTCCACTCCCTAGCATACTACTCGCCAATGTCCAGTCTCTTGACAATAAGGTTTGATGAAATCCGAGCACGGGTAACATTCCAAGAGAGACATCAGGGATTGCAACGTGCTCTGCTTCACGGAAACATGGCTAACTCAAGAGACGCTAACGGAGTCGGTGCAGCCAGCTGGTTTCTTCACGCATCGCGCCGACAGAAACATACATCTTTCTGGTAAGAAGAGGGGCGGGGGGGTATGCCTTATGATTAACGAGACGTGGTGTGATCATCAAACAACAACACACAGGAACTCAAGTCATTCTGTTCACCTGATCTAGAACTCCTCACAATCAAATGTCGACCGCAGTTCTTACCAAGGGAATTCTCTTCGATCATAATCACAGCCGTATATATTCCCCCCAAGCAGACACATCGATGGCCCTGAACGAACTTTATCTGACTCTTTGTAAACTGGAAACCACACACCCTGAGGCTGCATTCATCGTAGCTGGGGATTTTAACAAGGCTAATCTAAAAACAAAACTCCCTAAATTCTATCAGCATATCGATTGTGCTACCAGGGCTGGTAAAACCCTGGATCATTGTTATACTAACTTCCGCGACGCATATAAGCCCTCCCCCGCCCTCCTTCGGAAAAGCTGACCACGACTCCATTTTGTTGATTCCAGCCTACAAACAGAAACTAAAACAACAAGCTCCCGCGCTCAGGTCTGTTCAAC